>NW_005356674.1:2681994-2689027 GCF_000412655.1 Myotis brandtii
GCCTGCCCCTGCTCCCCGCCCCAGACCTTCAGCACCCTATTGTCTGTGTCCATGGGTTCTGCATATATGCATACAGGTCTTTGGTTGATTATCTCCCACCCATCCACCCTCCCCCGCCTTCCCTCTGAGATTCTGCACTCTATTCGATGCTTCTGTGTCTCTGGATCCACTCTGTTCATCAGTTTATTTTGTTACTTAGATTCCACATATGAGTGCAATCATGTGATATTTGTCTTTCTCTGACTGACTTATTTCACTTAGCATGATACTTTCCAGGTCCCTCCATGTTGTCTCAAAGGGTAAGAGATCCTTTTTTTTTTTTTTTTTTTTTCTCGTGCCTGATTGCTGTGGCTAGGATTTCCAGTACTCTGTTGAACAGGAGTGGTGAAAGTGTTAACCCTACTCTTGTCCTTGATCTTAGAGAAAAAGCTTTCAACCTTACTAGTATATCACTGAGTATAATGTTGGCTGTGGGTTTGTTATATATGGTTTTTATTGAGGTTGGATATGTTTCTTCTGTACTGTTTTTTATCATGTATTTGAAAAAAAAAGTTTTTTTGCACCTATTGAGAAGATCTTACGATTTTTATGTTTCCTTGTGTTAATGTGGTATATCACATTTATTGATTTACATATGTTGAATCAGTTTTGCATCCCAGGAACAAATCCCACTTGATCATGGTGAATGCTTTTTTTTAATGTGCTGTTGAATTTGGCTTGGTAATATTTTACTGAGAATTTTTACATCTATACTCTCCATTCAGTATCATCTGACTTTGTTATGTGTATAATGCTGGCCTCATAAAATGAATTTGAGAGGGTTTCCTCCCTTTTCATTTTTTGGAAGATTGGTTTAAGAAGGATTGGCATGGATTCTTCTTTAAATATTTGGTGTAGTATTCACCAGTGAAACAATCTGGTTCTGGCATTTTCTATTTTGGGAGGTTTTTGATTACTGATTTAATCTTCATAGCAGCCATCAGTCTGTTAATATTTTATATTTCTTCGTGATTTAGTCATAAGTTGTATGTTGCTATGAATTCATCCATTTCTTCTAGGTTGTTTTGTTTGTTGTCATATAATTGTTCATACTAGCTTCTCATGATCCTTTGTATTCTGTGGTATCAATTTATAATATCCTTTTAGTTCTGATTTTATTTGAGTCCTCTTTTTTTCTGAGGAAGTTTAGCTAAATGTTGGGCAATTTTGTTTCTTTTCAAAAACTCCAACTCTTAATTTCATTGATCTTTTCCATTTATTTCTCCTCTGATCTTTATTTAGTTTCCTTCCTTCTGCTGTGTTTGGGCTTAGTTTTTCTTTTTCTAGTGCTTTGAGATCTTTTTTGTTTCTTAATATAGGGATTTATTGTTGTAGCCTTCTTAGAAATGCTTTTGCAGCATTCAATTGGTTTTGATATGTTGTGCTTCCATTTTTGTTAGTTTCAAAGCATTTCTTGATTACCCATTTTATTTCTTCTTTGACTCATTGATTGTTCAGTAGCATTTTGTTTAATCTCCACATTTTGTGATTTTTCAATTTTCTGTGTTACTGATTTCTAGTTTCTACCATTCTGGTCAGAACAGATACTTGATATGATTTCAGCTTTAAATTTGCTAAAGCTTGTTTTATGAAATATTATGTGATTAGTCCTGAAGAAGTTTTCATGTGTGCTTGAGGAGAATGTGTCTTCTGCATCTGTTGGCTGGAATGCTCAGCATTTGTCTGTTCCATTTGCTCTGAAGTATGTATGGTTCAAACCCAACATTTTCTTCATTTTATGTTTATATGATCTATCTATTTTTGAAAATGGGATATTGAAGTTCCCTAATGTTGTATTGAGGTCTGTTTTGCCCATCTATTAGTATTTGCTTAATATATTTAGGTGCTCTGATGTTTGGTGCATATATATTTATGATTGTTATAGCTATCTCTACTTTCTACTTTCATGGAATATTTTTTGCCATCTCTTCACTTTGAGCCTTTATGTGTTCTTGAAGCTGAGGTAAGTCTTTTGTAGCCAGCATATGTAGGGTGTCCCAAAATTCACGCAAGAAATAATTTTGATAGAAAACACAGGTTTATAATTAAAAATTGTAAATTTTTTATTGATTCATAAAGTATACAGTATAGGGTTATGTATGGAATAGCAAATCGGGTAAATGACCTCCATGGCTTTGCTGACACATATGCAAAGCCGTGGTCTTCATTGATCTTCATTGTCCCTGCTCCTGGGCCATAATTGGTGCTTGGTAATGCTTATCAAATTGAAGGAATTGAAATCAAAGGGCAACAGATATTAGAATCTGATTCAATAAACCAAGTAAAATTAGGCTTTTATTTTTTGTTGTTAATGCTCACGCAAAATTCAAATCTTGCGTGAATTTTGGGACACCCTGTATTTGGGTCTTGTTATTTATCCTTCCATCCATCCACTTTAGATTTTGATTGGAGAATTCTGTGCATTTAGATTAATTATTGATAGGCAAGGACTTTCTCAGGCTGTCTATTTAATTATTTTCTGGTTGTTTTGAAGTTCTTTTTTCCCCCTCTCTTTCTTTCTTACTGCTTTCCTATGTAAATTGATGGTTTTCCATAATGATATATGTTGATTCCCTTCTCTTTATCTTTTCTGTTCATCTCTTAGAGCAGTGGTCGCCAACCTTTTGGACCTCACGGACCACCAGTGGTCCGCAGACCACCGGTTGGCACCCTCTGTCTTAGAGCACTCTGGGCTTCCATCCAGGTGGTGGAGTAGAAATTAAATAAAAAAATAAATCAAGAAACAAAACAATTTTGCCCTGTAGTTCCCATGAGATTTACATAAAATATCTTAAACACATATGATAGTCTGTTTTATGCTAATAACAATTCAACTTTGATTACATACAAAAACAACCCTTTTATTCTGCTTCCCTTTTATGTTTTTCAGTCATTTTTTATATTGTGTATCCATTAACAAACTATTGAAAGTATTTTTAATATTTTTTTCCTTCAACACTTATACTAGAATTAGGTAGTTAACAGAGCCCCATATCACTTATTATATTAGGGGTTCAGAATCTGACTATGTGCTTATATAACATCCCATTCTCCTGGCCTATAAGGTCTCTGGTGAGAAATACACTGATAGCCTTATTGGGGTTTCCTTTGGAGAGAATTATTTTTTCTCTTGCTTTAAAATTCTCTCTTTAGTTTTGGTTCAGAGAGTTTTGTTCTTATGTATCTTGGAGAATAATGTATGTTTGTTTGTTTGTTTGTTTGTTTTGCTAATCCTCATGCAAGGATTTTTTTCCATTGATTTTTAGAGAGAGGAAGGGAGGAGAGAGGGAGGAAGAAATAGTAACACCAATGTGAGAGAGACACATCTATTAATTGCCTCCTGAACTTGCCCCAAACAAACCTGCAACACAGGTTCGTGCCCTTGACTGGAATTGAACCCACGACCCTTTGGTGCATGGGGCGGCACTCTAACCACTGAACAACACTGGCCAGGTCATGAGGAGGTTTTTGTGTGTGGTTGTTTTTTAAAAAATATTTTTATTGATTTCAGAGAGGAAGGAATAGGGAGAGAGAGATAGAAACATCCATGATGAGAGAGAATCATGGATCAGCTGCCTCCTGCAAGTCCCCCACTGGGGATCAAGCCCACAACCCCGGGCATGTGCCCCTGACTGGAATCGAACCCGGGACCCTTCATTTCGCAGGCCGATGCTCCATCCACTGAGCCAAAGCGGCTAGGGCTGTGTGTGTTTTTTTAAATTGATTTCAGAGAGGAAGGGAGAGAGAGAGAGAGATACATCAATGATGAGAGAGAATCATTGATTGGCTGCCTCCTGCATGCCCCCAACTGGGGATCAGGCCCAGAACCCCGGGCATGTGCCCTTGACCGGAATCGAACCCGGGACCTGTCAGTCCCCAGGCCGATGCTCTATCCACTGAGCTAAACTGGCTAGGGCAGGAAGAATGTTTTTGATTGAAGATTTGAGGTGACCTATTTGCTTCATAATGTTGGATGTCCAAATCTTTCTCCAGGTTTGGGAAGTTCTTTGCTATTATTTCTTTAAATAATATTTGTTATTACTTTTTTTTATGATAATATCTCATAATTTCTGTAGGTTTCCTTCCTTTTTCTTTTTGCTCTTCTGATTGGATAATTTCAGCTGATCTATATTCTAGCTCAGTGATTCTACTTTCAGTTTGTTCAAGTCAGCTATTGAAACTTGATTGAATTCTTCATTGCAGTCATATATTCTTCAGCTCCAAAATTTGTTAGTTCTTTCTTGTGTTTTCTATTGCTTATTGAACTTTTCGTTTGTTCTTGTATTTTTTATATCATTTTAATTGTTTATCTGTTCTTTTGTAGCTCTCTGACTATCTGTAGAACAGTTGTTTTGAGTTCTTATTCGGGCAATTTCTGAATCTGTTTCTTTGGCCTAGTTACTGGAGATGTACTATATTCCTTTGATGGAGAAATATCTCTCGATTCTTCTAATCACTGTGTCCTGCCTTTGTGTCTGCACATTTGAAGAAGTAGTACCTCTTCCAGACTTTATAGACTGATTCCAATAAGGGAATTCTTTCACCTGTGGTAAGGGCACACTGGATTATGCTGTGACTTTGAGTCTAGTGGTGCAGAGTACCAAATGCAGGGGCATGTGGCAGCACTAGGTCTGGCAGAGAACAGGGGTTCGTAATGTCTCTTTGGCTCATGCCACTTGGGTCCACAGCATTGACTGTGTGGTTGTTGGCGGTGTAAGCAACAATCTGCAGTTACTGCAAGCGTTGTTGATATGTTAGGCAGCACCTTCAGATCCAGTAGCTAGGGATGAAATCAGTCAGTGATGGTGGTTGGAGCTGGTGGTGTGCACACACTCAGCTGTGGTGGTCAGCTGCAGACACTTACATAGTGGTAGAGGCCAGTTGCATACACACTTGTAGTGATGAGGGCCAATGCGGGTAGCAAGGACTGGGACTAACTGGTTTCACTGGCAGCTATAGAAACCCTGGCTAGTAGCATCCTCTCCTGTGGTTGCCAGGTTTCTCCCCAGACATGTACACTACAGTGGAGACTCATGACAGGTTATGGTGTGCAGGTACACAGCTTGGTTGGGGGTAGTTATAGGTAGGCATGGTGATGCTGGCTACTTAGAGAAGACAGAGCCTGATTGGGGCCTACAACAGTGACAGGGTACCTTGGCTGTCAGTGCATTCATTGGTGTCTGCATATCTCCTCACCCCCCTGCATTTGCACTGCAGTGAAGGCCAATGATTGGTATCAGGTTAGTGGAGCAAAGCTGGAGGGGTTACCCCTGAGCATTGGCACAGTGGTGGTGGTGGGGGGTGGGCACTAGGCTGGTATCTTGCAATTGTGAAGCTGCAGAATCCCAAGTTGGCTTTGAGCCATGGCTCCCATGGCAGGAGGTGGGAGGGTGACAGGCTGAGGAAGCTGGATTATTACACTTTTGCAGCAGTAGAGTTCATGGGTGGCTGAGGTGCTGTCCTGCAGTGGCAAGTGGGAGCAGGAAGGACTCCAATAGCTGGCATTTGTGAGTGCAAATACCTCTGGGAGGAAAGTAGACGGGCTGCAGGGGTTCACAGTGGTCCTGCTGGCCTTTGGCTTCATCAGTGGCAAAATCTGCTGAGTTAGTCTGCAGAGCTGGTCTCTGAACCGTGATCACACCTGCTGTTTGTCTGCTAATAATAACCTCTGCTTTTATTCCTGTTCCTAGCCGGCTTACCACATTGCAGCTTTGCTGGTCTGGGTGGGGTGAAACCGAAGTGGGACCTGTGTGCAGTGTCCTGTAAGGCTGAAGAAGCTGGTCATTCACCCCACTCTTTTCTGTTTAGAGGAACTCTTCTTGCTGGGAAGTTTCTTCTTAGCACTGAACAATATCAGTTTGGAGGATGATGCAGGTTAAAAAACGATGTCTTCCTCTTTTTCTTGTGTGATTATTCTCAGTTTTGTTGTTAAAATTTCCTTAGTGGACTCTAGAAGTCTCCCAAAACTGTTTTGTTTGTAGATAGCTATCCAATCTTTGATCTTTGTGGGGCAACAGGGAAGCTGGGTTTTTCCTCCTACTGATGGGCAGTTCTTTTTCAGTATTTTAAATATGTCGTTCAATTATCCCCTGGCTTTCATTGTTTTTGATGAGAAGTGTGTCATATTTTTTATCCTTTGGTTCCCTGTAGGTTGTTTTAAAATTGGTTGTTTTAAAATTCTCTTTTTTTAAAGATTCCCAGCAAGTTGATTTTGATATGACTTATGTAGTTTTCTGTTTTATCCTGCCTCCTGGTTAAGGCCCTTATATATAATCATCCATCCACCCATGCCCATAGTTGGCAGTGCCTCTAACTATCACCAGTTTCTGCCAGTCCAAGAAGGGCTTATCTTACTGGAGTTTAGTTCTTTAGAGTCCCTTGCTTCCACACCTCTCTGATAGCTTTTTAAAAGTGTAGGGTGCTTACTTCCAAATGAATAATCAATTACATCAGTTATCATTTATTAAGTAATTCACCCCTATTCCTCTAAAATTGAAAAATTTCCTGTGTCAGAGCTTAAGTTCTATGCTTACATGGATTGATTTCTATTCTTTTATATTGTTTTTCTAGTCCTACATTATTTCCAGTCTGTTTTGTTTTATATATATATATATAGAGGCCCGGTGCACAAAAATTTGTGCACTCGGGGGGAAAGGGGGGTCCCTCAGCCTGGCCTGTGCCCTCTCGCAGTCTGGGACCCCTCGGGAGATAACGACCTGCTGGCTTAGGCCTGCTCCCGGGTGGCAGAGGGCAGGCCCAATCCCTAGGTGCAGCCCCTGGTCGGGCTCAGAGCAGGGCTGATTGGGGAGTTGGGGCGCCGCCCCGTCATGCACAGAGCAGGGCGGATCGGGAGGTTGCGATGCCACCCTCAGTCACGCTCAGGGTAGGGCCGATTGGGGGGTTGGGGGGTTGGGGCCTGTCACACTCAAGGCAGGGTCGATGGGGAGGTTGCGGCGCCACCCCCTGTCACGCACAGAGCAGGGCCGCAGGGCCG
>NW_005356674.1:2690735-2696742 GCF_000412655.1 Myotis brandtii
TTAGTGTAGATATATATATATATATATTTTTTTTTTTGTATGCAGTTTTAGTATTTCTAATGCAAGCTCTTGCTCACTAGTCTTATTCAACATGTTTTGGGCTCTTCATACATAACAGGTGAGATTAGAAATTGATATTATCACTTTGGGAACTAAAGAAAATTTGGTCACCATCTTCAGTGTGCCTTCATAATTGCTAGGCCTCATGTAGAAGTGGCGAAATGACTTTCTCCTTATTTTTGTGCCACTCTTTGTTACCTCTGTCACAAAGCATTTCTCCTTGGGTCCCTAGTCTCAGTCATTCTTGACTTGCTCTTTCCATTCTTATTAGCACTTACTACAATAGTTAGCCCATGTGGTTTGACACATTATTCAGTAGAGCTGAATATTGAACAGACACCATGCCATTCTTTTACTTTTTATCCTCGCCCACAACCATAGTATTCTTTCTAATTTTCTGTTTATTTTTAAAACAGTACCTTCTGGACACTAATGTGATGAGACAGAGAAACAGTGTTATGTATATCAGCAGTTAACAAAAAGTTCTCTTTGACATAGAAGAAGGGAGTGTGGTTGCTCCTCAGTAGACTAGGTAATAAATTAAACAAGGTGTATTTTCAATCTGAATGGGTTAGATTAAATGGACTGACAATACCTAGTATTGGTGAGGATATGGAACACCCAATCTCATACATTGTGCTAAGATGTTATACATTGTTGGTGGAAGTACAATTTAATATACCTGTTTTGGAAAATTATTTGGCATTATCTCCCAACCCTCAATGTACATATTTTCTCTATTAACAAGTCTGCTATTTGGTATATATACAACAGAAAAATGTGTATGTCTATCAAAAGATGTGTACAGTTATATTCATAACAGTTTTGTGATAGCCTAAAATGTAAACAGCACTCATGTTCATGAACAATAAAACTGTCATAAATTGTGGTATATTAATACAATGGATACTACCCAGCAACGCAAAAAAGGAATTACTGATAAACATAGTAATATGGCTGAATCTCTCTTTGATTGAAAGAAATCAAACAAAAGATGATACTGTTTATATGAATTTTAAAAACATGTCAAATGTTAAGGAAAAATAATTAAACCATATGAGCTGGGGATAGTTACTGACCAGAAGGAAACTTGCAAGAACTGTTTCGGTTCTAGAAATGTTCATCTTTGTTATAGTTAATAGGTACATGTAGTATTTATCCAATTTCATCTAGGTATAACAAGATCTATGCATCTTATTGTATATGATTATACCTCAGTACAAAAACAGAAAAATTTTGTTTGATTTAAAACTTATTTTTACACATTTTCTCTCACCCAAGAAAATCCCCAACCAATTTTACCCACTAATATGCTAAGTGGAATCACATTAAATTTGCCTAACAACTTGGAGAAACTTTAATGATACAGTACTAAGCCTTTTTTACATTCAGATTTAGTGTATGATATGTGTTTAGGTAAGTTTTTATAATTTTCTTTATTAATACATAACCTTTTAAAAATGTATTCTTAGATATTTTTAGTTGTGAACAGGCTATCATGTTTTTCACATATTGCAAGTATTAAAAAGTTATTTTGTACACTTATCCTTTGCCAACTACCTTAATTTTTTAAATTATTCATCTTTTGAGTCTGTTTAGTACAGACAAAATAGTTTTGTGTGTGTGTTTTTTAATCAACTTTAGGAGAGGAAAATTGTCTTTACCAATATTTTACTAATTTTTTATAAATTGAATTATTTGATTTTTCTAAAATTAAGCCATCCTTACATTCCTGAAGAAAAATACATTTTGTTATATATAGTGTATACTCTTTTTATGTACTAGTAGTAGTGGATTGGATTTTCTGATACTAAGAAAGTTTATATTTATGTATAGGTAAAATTAGTTTTTGTGTTATTTTTATATTGTGTTTTGAATATTAGTATCTATAGTTGTTAACTGTTGAATTCATGGGATTTTGAACAAATTTTTGAAAACTAGTGACTTTCAATTGTTTTATTAAAAATGAGGGAATCTCACCCCAGCTGGTTTGGCTCAATGGATAGAGCATCGGCCTGTGGACTGAAAGGTCCTGGGTTCGATTCCAGTCAAGGGTATATGCCTTGTTGCGGGCTCCAACCCCAGTAGGGGGTGTGCAGGAGGCAGCCAATCATTGATTCTCTCTCATCATTGATGTTTCTATCTCTCTCTTCCTCTTCCTTCCTCTGTAAACCAATAAAAATATATTTTAAAAAAATGAGGGAATCTCTATTTTTATTTGGCTACAAAGAAATAATTTCAGGTAAGTAGTTATTTCTTTGTTTGAATAAACACACAGAGAGAACCACAAAGTTTTTAAAAAATGTATTTGCTCTAATACTTTTTTCTGAAGTTTTCATTTTTATATTTTCTTTTCCACAGTCCGTGGTGGATGACTGGATTGAATCATATAAACAAGACAGGGACATCGCACTTCTGGATTTAATCAACTTTTTTATCCAGTGTTCAGGATGTCGAGGTACAGAATGTTGGAGTAAATGATGTACATTGAGCCTGTCAGTCCAGCAATGTCAATTTATTTCATCTTCCATTAGTCATACATAATTCCTCATAGAATTATGTGCTAATTTTTTCTGATAAAGAAGATTATTGTTAAAATTTTTAAGGATGTTTCATTTTGTTCTGGTTTAGCTTTGCTCCTGTGAAATAACATATTTCTAAATATTTTGAGCCCTAGCCAGTTTAGCTCAATAGATAGAGAGTTGGCCTTCGGACCTAAGGGATCTAGATTCGATTCTGGGCAAGGGCACATAACTTGGTTACAGGCTCCTCCCCAGCCCCAGCCTAGTCAGGGCTCATGCAGGAGGCAACCAATCGATGTGTTTCTGTCTTTTTCTCTCTCTTCCACTCTCTCTAAAATCAATGGAAAAATATCCTCGGATGAGGATTAACGATAAAAAAAATATTTTGAATTTTTGAAGGGAATCTGAAATTCATTTAAGGCAGCGGTTCTCAACCTGTGGGTCGCGACCCCTTTGGCGGTCGAACGACCCTTTTACAAGGGTCACCTAAGACCATCCTGCATATCAGATAGTTACATTACGATTCATAACAGTAGCAACATTACAGTTATGAAGTAGCAACGAAAATAATTTTATGGTTGGGTCACAACATGAGGAACTGTATTTAAAGGGCCAGAAGGTTGAGAACCACTGATATAAGGAATTTATGAATTGAGCTTTTATAATTAATATTTACTGGTATTATTTGTACCTGTGCTCCATATCAGGAACTGCGCTAGTTGCTACCATTGGTTATTTTGTTTTCTTGTTAGTATTTTCGTCTTGATTTTATCAATGAGGTACTTGAAGCTCAAAGAATTTGCTTAAGGTTATGTAAGTACCAGAATCGGGTTTTTTAAGTTTATAGTTGGTTGGAAATCTGTAGGCAGTTTGTTAAAATGAAGTTTTATTTTTATCATGTTAATGGTTAACTGATATTTTTCATCCTTAAAATAGATAAGTCTTAACAGATTATATTCTACATGGGTGAAATCATTTGGTAAATCAGCATTATTTTCTTTCCAATAGAGAAAGAACAGTGATCATTTATTGAGGTCACTAATCAAATTAATTTCTTAAAGGCTCTCATTTCTGTTCAAGTTATAGCTCACCATATTGATATAAGTAGTTTAATGAATATTTACAGAGCACCTACCTTGTACTAAGTACTGTTCCTGAGCATACAATAGTTACCAAGAATCTCTACCTCCCCCGCCTCCCAAGTCAATATTAGGGGATGCAAAATTTTTTTAAAAATCCTCGCCCGAGAATATCTTTTACTGATTTGAGAGAGAGAGAGAGAGAGAGAGACATCGACATCTATCAGTTGCATCCTGTATGCACCCCCACCTGGGATTGAACCACAATCCTTGGTGCATAGGATGACACTCCAAACTGCTGAGCCACACCAGCCAGGGCAGGGGATTTGTAATTTTTAATGGAGGCTTTATTACAAGGAACAATGAGGGATATATACCAATAGTTCAGTAAAGTGCTCAGTGCCATCATAAGAGTAATAAAGCTGGTTACTATTTAGTGACTTTATATGTGCCGAGCTGTGTGTACTTTACGTACATTAGCTCATCCTAATATATAAAAACCAGGGTCCGTAATATCCAAAACGACCAAAGGCTCAACCGACCCGGAAGGCACCCCGACCCAGCACTGACTGCCGAGGGGGCTGCGGATCAGGCCTGAAGAGAGGCCTAGAGGGGAGAAGCAGGTTCTGATCTGTAGCTTCTGTGGTAGCTGTTGATCAGCACTTGCCTCTCTCTTTCGCTCCGGGCCTGGCCAGCAACTGAGCCTCTCTTTCTCTCGGGCCTCTGCTGGGGCTGCTCATCAGCCCCACCTCTCTGATCAGGCCCATTGATTGGCCGGAGATGCTGACTGGCATAGAAACCGACCAATCAGAACCAAATCTGGGTGAAGTGCGAAGAGCCAATGGCTGCCTAGAAGGCAGAGCTTTTGTCGCTGACTGGCATAGAAACCGACCAATCAGAACCTAATCTGGGTGAACTGCGAAGGCAGAACCTAAGCTGGGGGCTGAGGAGGGGTTCAAGGGCAACAGCTATTTGATATAAGGTGTAAGAAAGCAGTTCAATTTTTTAATGACTAGTTTGGCAGTATAGTGCATATGGCTGGCTATCAGTCCAGATATAGGGATTATGTATTTTTGTCTGCCAAGAGCATCTCCTCCTGATGAAAAGGGCCTTTTCCCCCCAGCAATGGACCATCCCAGACATACTGGTATATTGACCATCGTACTTATGAGAGACTCAGCTATTTGAGAAAGAGAATTGGAAATGCTTTAGTAGGCAAAATCTCTCTAATCTCTCTAGTGTATTCTGGTTTTGAGACTCTGACTAGCTTTGGAGAATTCCATTAAGCTATAGTTTCAAGAATACTAATTATATCAATTTATTTTATAAAGACAGTTTGTAACTTCAGAGATGTAACTTCAAACAGAAATTTTCACCTTTCACTATATAATCTAGCTTATGCTGCCCCAAAATGGGAAACTAAGTGAAAGGCATATTTACAAAGTTCAACTCAACATTTCAATTGTAATCAAACCTAATTATAAAACTACTAGAGGCCTGGTGCATGAGATTTGTGTATTGGTGTGGGGGGGATCCCTCAGCCCAGCCTGTGCCCTCTTGCAGCCTGGGACCCCTCAGGGGATGTCCATCTGCTGGCTTAGGCCTGATCTCTCCAGGGATTGAGCCTAAGCTGGCAGTCAGACATCCCTCTCACAGTTCTGGGCTCTCACAGTCTGGGACCCCTCACTTTTTACTGCCCCCCCCCCCCCCCCCCCGCACAAATTTCGTGCACCAGGCCACTAGTTTAATATGAGTTCCTGATTTTATCAGGCAGATGTGATCTTTATTTTGTAGATCAGGAAACTGAGAATAAAGGGCTTAGATAAGTGTTTGGACATCATGCAGTTTATAAATTCCAAATTCATGATTCAGAGTTTGTCTCAATCTGTGATCTATATGCCCAACCACAGAACACTCTGGGAATAACAAGGAGGGATTCTCATCCAGCCCGGGCTCTCTGTGTATGTGGTGATATTTGTAAGAAAGTGCATCGAATAGGAAGAAACTGTGGTGAGACTGAGGTTGAGTAAAAGAACATTAATGGGGAGAAGAAAGGCCAAAGTTAACAACTTGTGCAAAAATGCCTGAAGACAAAAAAGCACTGTACACTATAGGACATAAATTGAGTTTGTGGCTGAATCCAAGACCATAGAAATGGGTGAAGAGTTGCAAGAGATTAGGCTCTGTGATAGAAAGGGAGTGTTAATTTTACAGCCTTAAAATGAGCAAGGCAAGCACTGAGTGATGTACTTTACATATTTTATCTAATTTAATCTATATGTGTCCTATTGGGTTGAGTTTTTTTCTTTTCACTTTTCTCTTTTTTAAAAAAAACACAACTTTATT
>NW_005356674.1:2696766-2701772 GCF_000412655.1 Myotis brandtii
CCCCTCCATCAGGTTCCTGCCCCACCCAGGTCTTCACCCCCCCTATTGTTTATGTCTATTGGTAATGCATATATGCATATGTTCTTTGGCTAATCTCTTCCCGCCTCCTCTTCACACACACACACCCCTTCCCTTTGAGATTAGTCTGTTCCATGTTTCCTTGCCTCTAGTTCTGTTTTATTCATCACTTTATTTTGTTCATTTACTTTGATTTTTAGATTCAATTGTTGATAGCTATGTATTTATCGCCATTTTATTGTTTATATTTTTTATCTTCTCCTTAAAGAATACCCTTCAATATTTCATGTAATACTGGTTTTGTGGTGATGAACTCCTTTAGCTTTTTCTTACCTGTGAGGCTCTTCATCTGACTTTAAATTCTAAATGATAACTTTGCTGGGTAGGGTAATTATGGTTGTAGGTCCTTGCTATTCGTCACTTTGAATATTTCTTTCCACTCCCTTCTGGCCTATAAAGTTTCTGTGAGAAATTAGCTGACAGTTCTTTGGGCACTACCTTGTATTTTCTAGGTGCAGTTGTGTGCATTAGGTTAAGATTGTTCAATAATTGTGTTAAAATATTTTATATTCTCATTTATTATTTGCTTTTACAGTAAAATCTCACATCATGATTGTAGATTTATATATTTCTTCTTGATTTCTTCTTGAACTCCTTTCCCCTCCCTTACCATCTTGTTCATGTCCTCACTTAACCCCTACCCTCTGCTATGTATTAGGTGCATGCAAATATTCAAATATATCTTATAACTAAAATATTTTATTTAATGTTCCTCTTTATCTCTGGCAAAGCTTTTTTCTGAAAGTCTCTTTATTTGAATATCATGACATAGAAGAACCTCAAAGGAATTGAGCTATATTTTGTTCCATGGATTTTTGACTTAACCTTTTCAATGTTTTTCCTTTCATTGTTTGTTTATCCTTACCTCTTAGATGCTTTTTGTAAACAACATATAGCTGGATTGTGTGCTGTGCCAGCACAGCCAAGGGTTCGGTGAGCCTGAGGGGGGTGGCGAAGGATTAAAGAAAAGACAGACAAAAGAGAATATAGCTGGGGCTCAGTGGATCTCCTGTGCCTGGATGAGGCCACAGAGAAAGATCCAGCCAGCAAGCCGAGGCTTTATTTCATAGTCAAAGAAAAACAAGGTAGTGGTCAACATAGTTACAATGTTCTTGTGAGTTTCACTTGTTTTGGCAGCACTTGCTGTATCTCCCATAGCCCATTAGCTACCCAGGAAGGATCTAGGGGGGTGGCCATAAGGTCAAGCTTAATTATGCTAAGAGGGCTTTGCCCTCTAAGCTGGGACTTGTTTGTGGCTCTGCCACAGGTCAGTCCGAGGCTTAACTCTATAACCGCTCCCTACAGGATTGTACACTTTTTATTCAATCTGGATACTGCTTTAACTGTATCACTTAATTCTTTTTATATTTAATTTAGTCACTGGATATTTGGGTTTATGTTGAACCAGCTTAAGTTTTCTCTTTGTTTCTGCTGTTCTGCAGTTTGACTATATTATATTGTAGGTATAAAACATATTTCTTTGGCTTGGTATCTTTCATCAGTTGTGTCTTTAAATATTACTTCTTTTATTTCTCTTTTCCCTTAGTAACGGTCTTCTATGTACCTTTCTGTACTTTTTAATTTCTGGGCTGCTTTATAATTTTTCCCCATCTTCTAGTTTATGTACTCTTTTTTTCACCTGTACCAGTCTGTTGCAGTTACTATTTTCATTTCTAGGAATTATAGCCACTTGGTTCTTAAAGAAGTCTATGGAATTGTTCCTTGTGAATATCCAGTGTTGTATTTTCCTTTTTTAATACAATAGATTTATTTCTTTTATACTCTATCTCTGATCATTCTAATAAGTCTTTGTGGGTCTATTTTTGCGGCCTTTTTTTTTTTTGCTTGTTTTTTGGTATATTTAGTTACTTTTTATTCCAAGTTCTATATTTTCTCTTAAATTTATTTGAAGTCTGGAATAAATGTACATTTTTCTAGAGATGATTTAGCATTTGCTTGACCAAGTGCCCAGTGACACTACCAATCTAGGACCATTTGCAACTTGAATACAGTTTGAAGTTTTCTTGATCAGGTTATGGGAATTTAAGATATTTGCAGGTGCACCATTTTTGATTACTACTTCTTAGGTACATTTATCTTCCTCTACACAGGACCAAAAAAATCCCCTTTTATTTGTAGTCCACAGAGTATAAGGTGTTAGATTTACTGCTGGTTTAACCTTAACTTAGAGATGAAATCCTTTGAGCCCCCGCTTCATGAATGAGTTGTTTCTCTTAGAACCCTATACCTCAGAACTCCCAATTCATTCATTTGTAGGTTTACCAAGTGTTATTAGAGAAAAAGTTATTTCAGTGCTCCTTCTATATTTTAGTTTTCTGCTTTTAGTTAGTTATTATCCCAGTAATTTCTTACTACTTCATAGTGTTTCACTTTTCAAAGTGAATTTCTAATTTTAATTAGAATTTCAGGAATAGCATTTATGTAAATAATATTGGTTACCATATTATCATAACAGAACTCGTATATATCAGTTCAAATGATTTCTTCCCTTGGATAGTGTGAGAAAGGGCTCATGTGTCCAAATTTCAAGTGACAGACTCAGAAACAGAAGCATGGCGAAAATACTTTTAATAACATTCTTGAGAGCAGGCATCCATTTTACAGGCACACATGTGGGGCAGGGAACATAACCTCTTTATTTAGTCCCTCCTCAGGTTCCTCATTGGCTGAGTACGATGAGGTCAACTATTTCCTCATACGTTGCCCAGGTCTTGCTATCTCCCATTGGGCCATTTAAAAATATTGGGCTGAGGTCTTTCTAGCTACCTCTACCTCCCCTGTCTAGCTGAGGCAGACACCTCAGGGGATTCCACCATGTTGGCCCATGTGCACAGTTCTTTGTTCCTCTTCTCTCCTCCCTACATTCTGGGGAAATTCAGTAAGTTCCATCAAAAGCTGACCATGCTGGAGATGGATCACAGAGGTCCATTTCCTACAATAGTGTGTGTGTGTATATAAGCATAACTCATAATTTTGAAGCTTCCACACGTTGGGCATATTTTGCATTTTTATATTTTATGTTATTGTAAGTCAATATCTGCTTTAATGGACTATGAATTTCTTGGGACTAGTAAAAAGTCTTAGTATCTTATTATTCTGATGTTTCCAGAAGAGCTCATGAATATGGACATATACAGTACTATTTAGGTAGAGTGAAGTGAAAAACCACAGATAATCCTGATGGGTCTGTCATTTAGGAAAAATTGTGGGATATGCAGAGAACAGGATAAAATTATTAAAATAAGAGAATGGAACATGAAACATTTTGGAATATTTTATCCTCCTTTTCATAATGGCTTTCTTTTCTCCAGAGTTGTATATATTATTCTTTAAAAATATTACAGGACCCACACAAATATAGTCAACTGATTTTTAAAAATAAAGATTCAAAGGCAATTAAATGGAGAAATAATCTTTTTTTTAAATTATGCTGGAACAATTGGATGTCCATAAGTAAAAAAGGAACTTAAACACAGATCTTACCCCTTTACAGAAAAATTAACTTATTGTGTAAAATGCAAAACTATAAACTTCTAAGAGAAAATGTAGGAGAATGTCTGCATGACCTTGTGTTTAGTGATGAGGTTTTTAGATATAACAAGCGAGAGAGCACAATCCATGAAAGAACAAATTGGCAAGTTGGGCTTTATTAAAATTAAAAGTTTTGTGCTCTGTAAAACAAGCTTAAGAAAATGAAAAGATACCCTGGGAGAAAATATTTGCAAAGCATATATGATAAAGGACTTGTATTCAAATAGACTAAGAACTCTTAAAAGCTCAAAAAATAAATAACCCGATAAAAAACTGGGCAAAGAATCTGAACAGACCCTCACCAAAGAAAGGATAGAGATGGCAAATAAGATATGAATAGGTGCCCACCATTGTGATTAGATCAATGCAAATTAAAGTAACAAGATATCACTACTTGGCTATTAGAATGGCTAAAATCCAAAACACTGACAATACCAATTACTGCCATGGATGTGAAGCTGCAGGAATTTAATTATTGATGGGAATGCAAAATAGCATAGCCACTTTGGAAAACAGTCTGACAGCTTCTTACACAGCTTACTATAAAATCCAGCAATTACATGCTTTTAGGTGTTTACCCAACTGATTTGAAACTTATATACACACAAAAAACTGCATGTTACTGTTTATAGTAATTATATTATTCTTGCCCCAAACTGGAAGCAACAAAGATATTCGTCAGTAAATAAAAATGGATAAACTGTGGTGTAACGATACAATAGAATACCATTTAGTGATCAGAAGGAATGAGCTCTTAATCCACACAAAAGCACAGATAAATCTTAAATGGGTATTGCTGTGTGAAAGGAAAGAAGCCAGTCTGAAAATGCTACATATTATATGATTTCAGTTATATGACATTCTCGAAAAGGCAAAACTGTAGAGATGGTAGATAGGTCCGTGTTTGCGAGGGTTTGGGGGAGGAGAGAGGTTGAAATAAGTGAATCACGGTGTAGGGGTGGTGAAAGTATTCTGTATGATACTGTAATGTTGGATGTATGATACTGTGCATTTCTCAAAACTCATAGAACTTTACGGCACAAAGAATACACATTGATACATACAAACTTTTATTTTAAAAATCACTTATGAGTTAATCCCAGGCTGAATGCACTATTACAAAGGAATCTAACTGTATTAAAAATACATGAAATAACCTCACCCTGAAGGGGTTTGGGCAATAGGTGCTTTTCTAAGTAACTGAAGAAATGAGTGGTGATTGTGAGAGTAAAGGCCAAACAAAACTATACTAATAATAGAGGAATATGCAAATTGTCCAGGACGCCATCACAGTAACAGTAATGACCAGCAGGCTGTGTGGGGCGACCAGGCCAGCAGGGGGGTTAGTGAGGGACAACCAAACGACTGAACAGCAG
>NW_005356674.1:2701952-2721329 GCF_000412655.1 Myotis brandtii
GCAGGCAGGCAGGTGAGCAGTTAGGAGCCAGCGGTCCCGGATTGTGAGAGGGATGTCTGACTGCCGGTTTAGGCCCAATCCTGGGGATTGGGCCTAAACCGGCAGTAGGACATCCCCCAAGGGGTTCCGGATTGGAGAAGGTGCAGGCTGAGCTGAGGTGATCCCCCCCGCCCCCGTGCACGAATTTCGTGCACCAGGCCTCTAGTACAGTATAAGCACTGTAGTCTAGTTGGCAAAGGTGTTTCCCATAGAATTATGGGTTACCAATTCTGAAGTCACTGTACATGTATACTGGAGTTGAAAAGTTCAGTAAATAGGTGGTTGATGGTGGGAACTAGATTTTTGACAGTTGTAGGAGTAGGAGATTTTGGATAAGCAAGGGAGAATGCTAGAATAATCCATGTCATAATGGGGTAGTTGAAGGCGTTAGTGTAACTTAAAGCTTAATATGGACACAAATGGCTAACATATAGAAATACTTATAAATATGTTTGTATACTCATAAGTATGTACACACACATATGTATATTTATATACATATATATTTTATTTATTTTTATTTTTTTCCTTGTTCTTTCAGCTGAGGGGGCCTAAAAGAAATGGCATTTTTCTAGCATAAAGCCAATAGCAATAAGCACACCTAGCACCTAGATCTTGGTTTCCAATTTTATTCTTCCATAAAAGAAATCAAGGCTGCTTTAACAAATGTTAAATTCTAGGACTGGGACAGGAAATTCACAAGGTGATCCTGGAACATTTCAGTGTCAGAATAAACAAGTGCTTCAGAAAAACTAAACAACATGAAAATATGTAAAAGACACAGGAGTTAACTTAACGAGCCCTCAATGGCCAAAGCTGGAAAAATGTGAGCAACAACGTAAATATCATAGACTTGAATTATAACCCAGAGTGTAAAATATTCATAGGTCTATTCTGATATAAATAAATGATTGAATAATGATACAAATGGTTGAGAACAGACAAATCTTTCATGTAGAATTCAAGATAATTTATGTAAATACCTACATAAAGCTTAAGGAAATGAAGCTTAACTCCCTAGCCCTTAACTATGGACTATACATCGTGACTTCCTTCCAAAGAGTACATTATTGAAAAAGGGAAAAAGTGTAATTTGTAACAGTGGAAAAACGTGAAAAATACTACCTCAGCTAGATGATCATGATTAAGTTAGTCGTATTTAGTCATGTTGATAGCATGTATCCTTGTTTTGATGTGATGAGAATGGCACTTTATCTCTTTCATCTTTCAAAAACCCATAAACTGGCTCTGGCTGGTGTGCTCAGTGGTTAGAGTGTCAGCCTGCACACTGAAGGGTCACAGGTTCACTTCCCAGTCAAGAGCATGTACCTGGGTCAGCGGTTTGCTTCCTGGCCACAGGTTAGGGCATGTGCAGGAAGCAGCCAGTTGATGTGTCTCTCTCATATTGACGTTTCTCCCCTTCCCTCCCTTCCATTCTCTCTGAAAAGCAATGGAAAAAATATCATCAGGTGAGTATTAACAAAAAAGAAAACAGAACAAAAAATCATAAACTGTATCTACCATGAGAAAATCCCAGACAAACCCAAATTGAAAGACATTCTATAAAATATCTGACCGCTGCTCAATAAAACCATCATGGTCATCAAAAAACATGAAGTCTGTAAAAGTGGTCACAGTGTAGAGGAGCCTAATGAGACATGAGAACTTACCCCCTTTTGTGGTATTCTGGATAAAATCCTGGAACAGAAAAAGGACATTAGGTAAAAACCAAGAAAATCTGAATAAAGTATAACTTTTAATAATAATGATACTGGAATGGAGGGAAGGGGTACTGGAGAAAGGCAGTCAAAAGGTACAAACTACACTTGCAACATAAATAAGTACTAGGGATGTAATGTAAAACATGGTAATTATAGTTAATGCTGCTGTATGATAAAAAGGAAAGTTGTGTTAAGATGGTTCCTACGAGTTCTCATCACAAGGAGAAATTTGTTTTTATTGTGTCTGTATGAGATTATGCATGTTAACTAAACCTATTGTAATCATCTTACAATATATGCAAATCAGACCATCATCTGTACACCTTAAACTTACATAGTCATGTATGTTAATTATTTCTCATTAGCTCTGGGGGGAAATAATAATGTTATCAATATGGCTCATTAGTTGTGACAATTGTCCTATGCCAATGTGCGATATTAACAATAAGAGAAACTAATTGTGTGTATATGAGAACCTCTGTACTGTGTTTATAACTTTTCTGTCAGTCTCAAACTTCTTTTTAAAAGTATATTTTAAAAATACTGGAGGATTCAGTTTAAGGAAAATATTTTAAGATTCTTTTATTAAGCCCAACCCTATCGGTTTTCCCCCCTTCCTTTAATCACCTACTTAAAAGTTTGAGAAAATAGGAAAAGGGGTATTCTAGGTAAAAGATGAATTGAGAAAGTCTTATTAGTACATTAAAAAAATTATAAGAGGACTTCATAAAAGTATACTTGAGATTATTTGGGACCAATTAAAGAAATAGGTCTTGGTCATTTGTATGCAGTTTGATAGGAAACTGCCAAATAACCCTAAATAATTTTTAAGTCCTAATTATCTTACATATATTATGTAACTGGAGTCAAATATGTAGTGTTTGCTGTAAACAAGATACTTGATGAATAAATATTTTCACTCTGTAATTTATGTATCCCTGTAACATTATGGGCAATTTTCCTTGTGCTTTTTTTTTTTTTTTTACACTTTAGAGATGAAACCTGACTCTTTTTAAATGATGTCATTTCACTCATGGTTCAATTTATTAGAAAGGGAAAGAATTTACCCTTTTCTCCTCTCCATTCCCCAGCTCCAGAGTCTTGGCTTTTCTACAACTATTTTTTACTGTCACCATTTTATTTCTCCTTTCACTTTCCTAAGACCAAAAGTCTTTAGCCAATATTTTTTCTCTAATGTGTAACTTTAACCTTTTTCCGTCCTCAAATTCCTTTAATAATGTTCTGAAATATTTGGACCTTTCTCCACAAAAGTTTCCCAAACCTAAATTTTCATAGAGTTTCAAAAGGTTCATAGATGCTTAAGAATCCATGTGCCACAGATTAAGAAGCCCAGCCTGTTTTGAATCATATTAATATTATTCATAGAGCCCTAGCCGGTTTGGCTCAGTGGATAGAACGTTGGCCTGCAGACTGAAGGGTCCCGGGTTCGATTCCGGCCAAGGGCACATGCCTGGGTTGTGGGCTCGATCCCCAGTAGGGGGTGTGCAGGAGGCAGCCAATTAATGATTCTCTCTCATCATTGATGTTTCTATCTCTCTCTCCCTCTTCCTTCCTCTCTGAAATCAATAAAGAAATATATTAAAAAATATATTATTCATAGAGCCCAAATAGATTTATTTTCTTCTCTGTTCTTTCCTCTGATTCTTGTCTTATGTGAACAGCATTAGCACTGATGGTGAGGTTATTTTAATAGTTGTTCAAGATTCGATAAAAATAATTTGAAAGGTTATATAACTCTAGGACAATAATTATAATTGCTTTTGGCCCTGTGCTATACTAGCATCACTTAACCTCAAAATTTGAAATACTAATATTGAGTAAATTTATCTGTTCTTGATATGTATGACATGTACCTGGTGCAGTCTTGAAAGGGTACACATTTATTTGGTGCTCGCATATGTGCCAATGTGATTTTTTTTTTGAGCGCTTAGTTTGATGTTTCACTTGCCTTTTGTATTTATAGAGACAGAAGTCCCCACTTATCCATGATTTTGTTTTCTACTGTTTCAGTTACCAATGGTCCAAAAATATTAAATGAAAACTTCTAGAAATAAACAATTGATAATTTTTAAATTGTGCAGCATTCTGAGTAGTGTGGTGATTTCAGTGCCATCCTGCTCCATTCAACGGGTACGTGAATCATCCCTTTTCCCAGTATATTTACGCCATATACCCTACCTGCCTGTTGGTCACTTAGTAGCCACCTGGGTTATCAGATCAACTGTATCACAGTTCTTGTGTTCAAGTAGCCCTTATTTGTGTGGTGAAGGCCTTGGGTGCAGGGACATGGTGTAGGGTGGAGGTGGTCAGTGGGGAAAAAAGGGGGGACATCTGTAATACTTTAAACAATAAAGATAAATTTTTTTAAGTAGCCTTTATTTTACTTAATAATAGCCTCAAAGTACAATAGTGATGCCGGCAATTTGGATACACCAAAGTGAAGCCATAAAGTGCTTCCTTTAAGTGAAAATTTGAATATAGTACAATAAGATATTTTGAGAGAGAGAGAGAGAGACCATATTTGTGTAACTTTGATTATGGTATATTTTTATAATTGTTTTATTTTATTATAAGTTGTTCTTAATCTTTTATTGTGCCTAATTTACAAATTAAACTTTATTATAGGTATGTATATATAGGAGAAAGCATAGTATCTTATAGGGTTCGGTACTATCTGCAGTTTCAGGCATTTACTGAGGGTCTTGGAACATATTCCCCATGGAAAAAAGGGGTTTACTGTATCTGCTGTTCACAAGGAATATTACAAAGTGCAGGCTGCCATCTAGAGACAGGCTCATCACTGGAGATACAATCATAGTAATTTCTGTTTATAAGGCATTCTGAAAGGTTTACAAGTTTTCAAACATGTATCTTTTTATTATAACCTTTGAGGTAGTTTTTTCCATTTTTGCATAATTTACCTAGACAGACCACATATATCCCAAGATACTATTAAGCTTTAAATGCTCACCAAAAGGCCACCAAAGTGTCTTGTCTCTCTACGTTTTCCCCACTCTCTCTCCTCAAATCTTGAGAATGACTATTAAGTATAGTCATTGCAATCCGAGGTAACTGTTAAGTCCTACATTTCTGGTATTCAAATGTTTCTTGAGTGAATCCTTCTTCATTTTAGTAGCCTCAGCATTTTTTCTCCTTTTCTAACTCAGATTTTCTCTACTAATTTATTGAGATTTCTTTTCAGTCTTTCTCCATTTTATTTTGGTTTACAACCTGCTGTCTATTACATAAAGTAAAAAAGAAACAAAAGTGAGACTGCCAAAAAATTGTCCTGTCCTATGCTTGGGTTATCTCTAGTCCAGTGGTCGGCAAACCGCGGCTCGCAAGCCACATGCGGCTCTTTGGCCCCTTGAGTGTGGCTCTTCCACAAAATACCACGTGCGGGCGCGCACATACAGTGCAATTAAAACTTCATGGCCCATGCGCAGAAGTCGGTTTTCGGCCTGGGCAAGTCTATTTTGAACAAGTGGCGTTAGAAGAAGTGGAGGGTGTCGGTCAGGCGAGGGGAGACGCGGCACAGGTGGGCCGCGGGATATGCAGCGCGGGGGAGGCGCCAAATATCAACAGTACTTAAACTATATAGGTAGGTTAATAACAATGTACCTACCTATATAGTTTTAAAAATTTGGCTCTCAAAAAAAATTTCAATCGTTGTACTGTTGATATTTGGCTCTATTGGCTAGTGAGTTTGCTGACCACTGCTCTAGTCCATCACCAGATTAGCTTTTATTAAGATAAGACTGTATAATCCACTTTTAAAAGAAAATCCATTTAAAGGCAAAGCCATTTCACACATGGAACAGTTAGGCATTTATTATTTGGAAGAATCTCTGCCAAGTGCCCTTAGGCAGCATATTTGAGCCACACCCAGACTCACTAATTTTGAGTGAGCCAGAATGTTATAAGGTGTCAATAAAAGCTATAAACTTAAAAGGGCCTTTTGTTATATTTGGATCAATTATTTTGCTGCTAAGTTCTATCTGCCTTCAGCTTTCTCTTCTACCTGCTTCTGTGTCCAGTTGGAAGGATACAAACAAGGCTAGAGTTCTGCTGTAGCTGTCATAGACTAGAGGAGGGATAGAATTGAAAATGGTGAGGGCAGCCCGACCACAGTAGCGCAGTGGTTGAGCATTGATCAATGAACCAGGAGGTCACGATTCAATTCTTGGTCAGGGCATATGCCCGGGTTGTGGGCTCAATTCCGGATCATGCAGGAGGCAGCCAATCAATGATTCTCTCTCATCATTGATGTTTCTATCTCTCTCCCTCTCCCTTCTTCTCTGAAATCAATCCAAATATATATAAGCCTAAGCAACCAGCCGACCATTCGACTGCCTGACAGTCCAGTAGCTATGATGCGCACTGACCACCAGGGGGCAGACACAGCTGCCAAGTTGCGGTGACTTGGCAGCTGCGGTTCTCGGGTGATGCACCCGGAACCAGAGAGGAGGGAGCCCAATTCCGGGGTGCATCACTTGAGAACTGCCCTCTCGCTATCCGGGATCCCTTGGGGGATGTCGGAGAGTCGGTTTCGGTCCAGTCCCCGCAGGCCAGGCCAAGGGACCCCACCGGTGCAGGAATCCATGCACTGGGCCTCTAGTAAAAATATATTTAACAAAAAAAGAGAATAAGGATAAGGTGAGACAATTCTCTAAGCCATGGATGGGTTCATATATATGGGGTAAGATAGTTTGCAGGTTCCCACTTGGCTTTTCTGACAAGGTCTTCTTTATTCCCTTAACTTACCCCTCTGGGGGTTCTAGGCATTTGGAGATGGATGTTTAGTGCTATTATATCTGATCATTGCTACTCTGGAGGTGGAGGCTATACATCTGAGTGATGGGAAAACTACTGAAATGATTTTCCCTGGTTGTGGAATATGAGAGGTGACTCGTTTTATTCTCCAAATAGCATTAATTTTGCAACATGCACAGTTAGGAATCTGGCTTTCAGTAGAGCTCAACTAAACTAGAGCTTTTAGCTTGCTTGCAAAATATGCAGGCTAATTATAAAAAGTAAATAAATATAAAGTAGAAGAACCTTATACTAACTGAGCATCTTATAATATGCTACAGGTATATTGCTAAGTACTTTAAATTTGTTATCTCATTTACTTCTCACATCATCTTTAGTCATTTTTTTCAACAAACATTTTTTGAATTTCTCCTAATGAAGCACCTTTTTAGGCACAGCATTGAACAAAATAATATTCCTGCTTTGAAGTGGCATTAACATCATTTTTAAAGATTAGAAATCTGAGTTTCATAAAGAAAATAGACTTTTCTAGTGCCCCATATGTAACTTAGTAGCTGGTGTAATTGAAATCTAAGTCCTACTATGTCTGATTCAAAGTACTTTAAACCACTCTAGGACAGCTTCTTTAGGGTTCTACTATATGTTGTGATTGCTGTAACCACAATTATCTCTTTTGACTGCCTATATCACTAATTACACAAATATGTATTCTCTAGTCCTATTTTCACATTGATTTTCAGTTTCATCTTTTGTATCTATAATAGCTGTTAACAAAAACATAAACTTTTGCATTTCTGGCAGACTTACGTTGAGCATCTTACGCTTGCCCTCTAATGAGTGTATATTGATACTGACTACACAAATGCTCTGTAGGTAAGGTTTAAGAGCAATCTGTCTTTCTGTTTCATCTTTAACATTTTATTTTCTACTAGAGGCCCGGTGCATGAAATTCATGTATGGGTAGGGTCCCTAGGCCTGGTTGGCGATCAGGGCTGATCGGGGCCTTCTGCCTGCTGGCTGGGGCCTTCCTTCATTTCGCGCTGCCCCCGGTGGTCAGCGCACATCATAGTGAGCGATCAAACTCCTGGTCTCCCAGTCGAACTCCCAAGGGGACATTTTGCATATTAGCCTTTTATATATATATATAGATAGATTGAAAATGTATTCCTATGTTATTTCACTTGAATACTATATTCATATAGTTCAGGTTTTAGGAAATGCAAAGGGTATGCAATATAATGTTTCCATTCATCCCTAAACCACAACCACATATTTCTCTTTCCTAGAGGCAACCAATTTTGCCAGATATTTGTATATCTTTCCAGAAATATTTTAATGCACACACACACACACACACACACACACACACACACACATATCCTTTCTTTTTTATGTATGAATGTATCCTACAGAACTTTACATATCAGTCATGGACAACTTTATTTTTTTGATAGTTCCATGGATTCTATTGACTTTAAAAGTCAATAGAGAGTAGTGATTAGTTGTAGATCCTGTGTGCAGACTACTTGCATGTAGACTAACGATCTGCTACTGGGAAACCCCTTTTGCAAGTTTCTAAATCTCTAAGTGCCTCAATTTTCTCATCTGTAAAATGGGAGAAAAATAATGCATTCTCTATAGGATTGTTGTGAAGATTAAATGTGTTAACTTCAAGGGCTTATTCAGAACAGTGCCAGGCAGATAGTGAGCGCCCAAAATTAGCTGCTACCACTATCATCATTATCATTGCCACTTTTACTTATTTAATCAAATTTTTATATATGAAATCTGTATAGGGATATATGGGCGTTGTTTTCTTTTCGCTATTACAAACAGTGCTTCAGGAAATAACCTTCTACATTAATTATTTACATTTGTGTGAGTTTAGGGATGCTTTGCAACAAGTACAATATCAAGGCGAAAGAAATAGTATGTTATAAATTTTTAATATAGACATTTTCCAAATTGCAGGCCACAGGGATTGTATCAACTTTCCCTCTCACCAGCTGTTTGACATAATTCAAATAATCAGGAACTTGACTGTAGTTTTCTGATGTTACATCTATTTCTGGAATTATTCATAGTTATGGCAGCTTTGGAAGAAAATTTTGGAATTTTTCTTTTATCTTTATTAGAAGTACAATCCTGTCAGGAATTCCCGTTCAAACAACCTTTTATTTTTTAACTAGAGGCCCAGTGCACGAAATTCGTGCATGGCGGGGGTGTCCCTCAGCCCAGCCTGCACCCTCTCCAATCTGGGACCCCTTGAGGGATGTCTGACTGCCCGTTTAGGCCGGATTCCAATGGGATCGGGCCTAAACGGGCAGTCGGACATCCCTCTCACAATCCAGGACTGCTGGCTCCCAACTGCTCGCCTGCCTGCCAGCCTGATTGCCCCTAACCGCTTCTACCTGCCAGCCTGATCGACGCCTAACTGCTCCCTTGCCGACGTGATTGCCCCTAACTGCCCACCCCTGTTGGCCTGGTTGCCCCCAACTGCCCTCCCCTGCCGGCCTGGTCGCCCCCAACTGCCCTCCTCTGCTGGCCTGTTACCCCCTGCAGGCCATCTTGTGCGGCCATCTTGTGTCCACATGGGGGAAGCCATCTTTGACCACATTTGGGGTGGCCATCTTGTGTGTTGGAGTGATGGTCCAATTTGCATATTTCTTTATTATATAGGATATAAATTATGTATGTTGGTAGATTATTCTTGCAGGATTCTCACAGATAACTTGTTACAAAGAGGAAGATAATCTTTTTCCTACTAAATAATTATTTAGTGTCATATATTTGTGTTTCTATGAATTTGAATTATTTCAGATTTTTATGTATCTTTATTATTCATGTTTAAAAACCAAGAATGTGCCCTGACTGGTTTGGCTCACTGGATAGAGTGTCGGCCTGTGAATTGAAAGGGTATGTACCTTGGTTGCGGGCACATCCCCAGTGGGAGGTGTGCAGGAGGCAGCTGATCGATATTTCTAACTCTCTATCCCTCTCCCTTCCTCTCTATAAAAAAAATCAATAAAAATATATTTAAAAAATAATAATAATCTCAGTAACAAGCTTTTGTTCATTTCAAAATTCTGGCTTTAAATACCTGATTTTATTTTATTAGTAATTTTTTAAATAAATTTTTATTGATTTCAGAGAGGGAGAGAGAGATTGAAGCATCAATGATGAGAGAGAATCATTGATTGGCTTCCTCCTGCACACCCCCTACTGGGGATCGAGCCCGCAACTCTGAGCATGTGCCCTTGATCGGAATCGAACCTGGGACCCTTTGGTCCGCAGGCCGACGGGCTTTATTAATTTTTATTTGAATATGGTAGTCACCCTTAAAGATGCTAAGCATGTGGTTTTGTGTGTGTGTGTTTTAATATTTCTTTTAATGCTAGTTACTGTTTGGTTGCCTTTCCTTTTTGTAACATTAAATTAATGCAGCAAAATAGTAATCCCTTTATGAACTAACAGAGCTAGTGCACTGAAATTATAGTTAAGATCCCACTGTATGTGAAAGCGGTCATATCAGTCATGGAAATAGAGTGGATCATTATTTGCACTGGAAATATTTTAATAATGATATAGGTAACTTACTACTAAAATAATAATTAACGTTGTCCTTTTTCTTGTTGGTTTATTTATATAAGCTGAATGAGTTATATCATTTATTCAAAACTATTCTATTTAAGATTTCACCTTGGCAGATTCCTCCCCACCAAACACACCACTTACTGAAATCTGTAGAAACAGTGAGTTGATCCTTATTCATCAGTCATAGTTACAATAAAATATAATGAAATCAATTTAAGAGAGTCTTCCGCATGTATATTGTATATGCAGTATTCTCATTGATATCATCTGGCAATTTTCCTTTGCCCACAATTCCCTTCTGCTTCAGAAGAGACCTGATTCTGCTTAAAGAATTTGGCAGCCCAAGATTTCTTATCTTTTTGTTTGTTGGTTTTTCATTAAATTTATTGGGTTGACATTGGTTAATAACTTTTTCTTTTTCTTTTGTAATCAACTTTACACATTTTCATCAAATTCACACATTTTAAGTGTACAGATTGATGACTTTTGACAAATACATACAACCATGTAATGACATTCCAGTCAATATATATATTCACCTTCCAAAGAACAACTAATTCTTCCCACGTTTAATAACCTAAAGATCTAATTTTACTTATTCTTGTTTAGTACTTATGAATATAATTTTACTTATCAGGAATACCTTGAAACAACCCCTGAAATTACATGCTTTTTATCTATGGGAGTCCATTTCAGATTGACAAAATAGTTCATGACCCAAACAAGGTTAAATACAGTTGACCCTTGAATGACAGGTTTGAAATGTGCAGATCTACTTATAGGTGGATTTTCCTCCCCCCAAAAAATGCATAGTCTGCTCTCTGTATCTCAGAGTTTCATATCCACAAATACAACCTTTTGACAATTGAAAACAGTATATTTGATCTTCTGTTGAGAATTGGATGGTCCTTGGAGCCAATACTGCATGGATACCGAGGGATGCCTATAAGTTACATTTGGGGGGAGTAAAATGTTATACATGGGTTTTTGACTGTGTGAGGGTTCGATGTCTCAAACCCCTACGTTGTTCAAGGTCAACTGTACAATTAAACAGTTTTGTTTAATTTGATTCTAAGAATGTCTGACACAAAGTAACTTTTACTTTAGACAATTTATAATTAGCAATTTAATGTGTTTTCTGTTTATTTAATTTTAAAAAATTGTCTGAAAATAAAGGCTATAGGCATCAAGAAAACTGTTAAATACTATCTATAGTACTGTTTTTTGGCATTAAAAAAACACAAAGTTTTTTCATTTTGTTTAGGAAATTGGATGTTGTGGTAGAACTCTTTAAAAAATTTTTTTTATTCACCCGAACCTCCCAATCTAGACTCTCTCATCCCTACAGCTGGTTATAGGGAATACCTGTCGGTGGTACATAACTCAGCATCCTAAAAAGGAATGAGAGAGCTATACAGTATGGGGCAAAAGTAGGTTTACAGTGTGAGTACTCGAAACACAGAGCTTATTCTTGTATTATTTATTATTTTCCATACAAACAATGGTAAACCAACTTTTGTCCTGTCCTGTATATCAAGTAATTAAAATGTGCTTTAAGATGATTTTGATTAAAAGAGAGCAGGTATGACTTTCCTCATTTTACAGATCAGTAAAAATTAAGTCAGATTCAGTTTAATGTGCTATTATAGTTTATGAATTAAGACCATATCTTGATGACTTTTAGTGGCTGTTTGGTTTCATCTTGTTTCCTGTAAGAGAGGACAATACATTTCAGAGACTTCCCCACACTACTAAATGTGATTTGAATTGGAGCTGGTAATCACTGGCAAGGAGCCAGACAGAGGTTATAAAGTAATTATTTTCTTACTAACTCATTGAGTTGTTTTTTAAGTTTTTTTTCCACATTGCCTTCTCTCAGTCTGTCGAGTTTTTAACTTGAATGTTTTATGTTTATACAGTAAAAATTGAACATTGTTTAATTATTAGGCCAGGGTTCTTTGTCCTTAAGGTTGACTTTAAACCGTATTTTAATATTTTTAAGTTATCTTTATTTTTAACTGAAGTTTTTGGTATAAACCACACATCATTTTTTTTATGATAATATTTACATAATCATGTTTGAGATAAAAATAAAGTAGCTGAAAGTAATATGAAAGAAAGATGAAAAAGGGGTTAACATTATTTTGATTGTTTGATATTTATGTAGAAGTTACTGAGAAACTTTTTTTTTAAATCCTCACCCAAGGATATTTTTTCCGTTGATTTTTAAAGAGAGTGAAAGGGAGAGGGAGAGAGAGAAACACTGATGTAAGAGAGACATATTGATTGGTTGCCTCCCGCATGCCCCGACCAGGGCCAGGAGCCTGCAACCGAGGTACGTGCCTTGACCAGAATCGAACCCAGGACCCTCCAGTCTATAGGCCAACACTCTATCCACTGAGTCAAACTAGCTAGGACACTGAGCAACTTTTCATGAAAAGTTCAGAGAAATTATTTTAACTCAAGTGTGTTACTAAATTAAGGGACATTTCATTTTAATCTATAGAAGAATATTCTTGTGATAAAGAATATCACAAAGAGCCATGAAAGGAGATAATACCATCCAGATGGATGTTATTCAGACTAAGGCAGCCACCTATATGTCTGGATAACGCCAACATATGTCTAAGTCAATTTTTAGGGCTCTCCATACAATATAAATTTGTTTTATGTCTTTATTTTTTCCTTTCCCAATACTCCTCTCAGTATTTTTTCTTACACTTAACCTAATTCACAGAATATTCCGTTTTTTAAAAAATATCTAAAGAACTTTGAACTTCTTATGATATTTTTTTGGTATAGATAGGAGGTTGTTGGAGGAAAGAAAAACCCAAGCATATAAAACTTTCCAAACAATGGTCAGTTAAAATTTAATTTTAGCATGGAATAGAAAAAGATTAACTGTAAAATCTGTTGTTTCACAGGTACTGTGAGAATAGAGATGTTTCGAAATATGCAGAATGCAGAAATCATCAGAAAAATGACTGAAGAATTTGATGAGGTATATAGCATTTCAATATTTATACAAATGTCCTACTTATACTTTTAAATGTTGATTAAGTTTTGTTTTGATTTAGTGTTTAGTATCAATGAAGATACACTATTTCCTCATGTATATATGATAGTCCATGCTACTAATTCCAAAATTAATGATCTCTGAGGATTTGATTACATTGCATGGAGGATGCACTAAATAAACACTAAGGATAAGAATATTAGTGGTATGAGCTAGAAGTTGATTCTTGACACTCATTCTTGAAGATCACCTAAAATCCCCAAATTTAAAGAGGTATCTCCAACAGTTTAATATTCTGTGGAATGCTAGTCCTATTAAATGCTTAAAGAAAAAGGATTTGGAGGACAAAGAAGTGTGAACAGATTGCGTAGGTTTTTTAAAATTCTAATGGAGAAAAAACTGCTAAACTGCAATCCAAAATTCCCAAAATTATTTTATGTGGACCTTTACCACATGCCCTTCCCGTGTGTGTGTGTGTGTGTGTGTGTGTGTGTGTGTGTGTGTGTGTATGCGCGAGCGCAACTCTGTGTATAAAACTTAAGCATGTATTAAGGGAAACTCTGAGAATATTGTGATTTATGATACATGTTTTCTTTGCTAGTCTTAACAAATTACTTATGCAGAACTCATTTTCTACAAATTTTTTAATTTTCACTGAAATAATTCTCTGAAGTAGTTTTACACAGATTTTATGTTGAAACACTTACATAGTTTTATTTCTACACTAGTGGCCCGGTGCACAGAATTCGTGCACATTAAAAGGGAATTAAATAGAGGAAATATTTTAATATTGCTATTGGCCCTTTCTCTATAGTAGAAGTGTCAGAGATGAAAGAAAATTAGTAAAATGTATATGAAAATCTCCCTCCTGTCAGAGTCTGGGACGCACCACAGGACCCAGCGTCAAGTCCCCGCCCACCCGCATGCCTCGAAATCACGCAAGACCCAGACCCAGCCAGCCCCACCCCCATCAAGCCCCACAGGGCGGGGGGCACGGCCTCAGCTCAGGGCCCCCGGCCCTGGTGTGAGGGCGTGACGACCAGTTGCATATTAGCTCTTTATTATATAGGATTGTATTTATAGTAAACTCAATTCATGCCATGCTTTAGTCCACCATTAATTCCAATTTTAACGTTATGCCTTTTGATTTAAGTAAGAATTCTGTTTTCCAGTAGATGTTCCTTTTTCTTTACTTTCAATACTAACAACAAAGATTAGTTTTCTTCTAGGTTCATTCTTTCAGTGGCGTGGGCTTTGTAGTAATAGTAGTAGTAGTAGTAGTAGTAGTAGTAGTATATATTTTGTACTACCAACTTACTCAAATACACATTGCACAACATGTCTTTTTCATCAGATGTTTTCCTTTACTCTAGCAGCACACACTAAAACATTTTCATGTGCGTATTTACAGAAGCATTCTGTCAGTGCCTTTCAGACTATTTAGTCATGTTCCGTGGGACGTTGAAGAGATCTCACATTGTGATCCATGCATATATATATATATATCCATAATTGCTAGTCTTCATTTCTATAATCCAAAATTGCTCTGAAATTCCAAAGAACTTTTTTGCCATTTAATCAGTGGCAAAACCTGGCCTCAACTAACATGAGGCTATTTACAATTTGTATTTATCCCAGTCATCAAAATCATCTGTATGTATTTTTGTTGAAATAGTAATGTTCTTGATTTTAGGGGGCTGGCCCAGATTATTTTTGGGTTATTGATGGAATATAAGCTATGTGCACTGTATTAACTTTTATAGCTAAAAAATTAGATTCTGAAATATTTCTGTGGGATCACTTTTCCTAAAAAATATTTTTTTGTTACTTCATGAGTTTATATTTGGCAAATAGAAGATAAGGATGCCAGATTAATGTGCAAGTGGCAGGTTTACTGACCAGCTACTGAACTACCATGTCATACTTGAAATATAGGTGATTCAGGTTGCAGATTTAATGGTATACATCTCGGATTTTCAGAGCAATAACACATGATGGAATGTTTATTTAGAGTTTAAGATGATAGTTTCCAAACTTTGCACATTAATGTCGCCTAGGGGTATTTATTTTACTTAATTTTCTAATTTTTTACATTACAGCTTACATGCAGTATTATTTTGTATAGTTTTGGGTGTACAGCATAGTAGTTAGACAATCATATACTTTATAAAGTGTTCCCCCTGATATTTCCAGTACCTAACTGGCACCATATATAGTTATTTCAGTAGAATTGACTATATTTCCTATGCTGAACTTTACATCTCCATGATTATTTTGTAACTACCAATCTGTACTTCTCAATCCCTTCACCTTTATCACCCAGTTCCCGAAACCTTTTCCTCTCTGGCAATCATTAGTCTATTCTCTGTGTTTATGAGCCTGATTCTGTTTTGTTTGTTTATATATGTTGTTCTTTAGATTCCACATATAAATGAAATTATATGGTGTCTTTCTCTGACTGACTTATTTCACTGAGCATAATACCTTCTACGTCCATTCATGCTGTCGCAAATAGTAATATTTCTTTTTATGGCCAGGAAATACTCCATTGTGTATATGTATCATAGGTTTTTTCTCCACTTGTTTATTGATGGGCACTTGGGTTGTTTCCATAGCTTGACTATCCTATATGATAAAAAGCTAATATGCAGCCCTAACCAGTTTGGCTCAGTGGATAGAGCGTCGGCCTGCTGACTCAAAGATCCCAGGGTCGATTCCGGTCAAAGGCATGTACCTTGGTTGCGGGCACATCCCCAAGTGGGAAGTGTGCAGGAGGCAGCTGATCGATGTTTCTCTCTCATCGATGTTTCTAACTCTCTATCCCTCTCCCTTCCTCTCTGTAAAAAGTCAATAAAATGTATTAAAAAAAAAAAAAGCTAATATGCAAATCGACTGAACGGTAGAACGCCCAGCCACTATGATGCGCACTGACCACCAGGGGCCAGACGCTCAACACAGGAGCTGCCCCCTGGAGGTCATTGCACCAGATGCCGGGCTTACAGCTGGCAGATGCAGCGGTGGTGGCGGGAGCCTCTCCCGCCTCCGCGGCAGCGCTAAGGATGTCCAACTGACGGTTTAGGCCCAGAAGTGGGCCTAAGCCATCAGTTGGACATCCCCTGAGGGCTCCCGGACTGCAAGAGGGCGCAGACTGGGCTGAAGGAACGCCCCCCTCCCCTGAGTGCACGAATTTCGTGCACCAGGCCTCTAGTTATTAATAATGTTGCAATGAACATAGGGGTGCACATGTTCTTTCACATTAGTGTTTTGAGTTTCTTCAGCTATATATACCCAGAAATGGAATCTCTGGGTCATAAGGCAGTTCCATTTTTAATTTTTTTTAGGAATCTCCATACTGTTTTCCACTGTGGATACACCAATCTGTATTCCCACCAACAGTGCATTAGAGCTCCGTTTTCTCCGAAACCTCTCCAACCCTTGCTGTTTGTTGATTTATTGATGATAGATATTCTGTCAGGTGTGAGTTAACATCTCATTTTGGTTTTAATTTGCATTTCTCTGATGATTAGTGACATTGAGTATCTTTTCATATGTCTATTAGCCATCTATATGTCCTCTTTGGAGAAGTATTTATTTAGGTCCTTTGCCTATTTCTTTAATTGGATTATTTGTTTTTTGATGCTGAGTTATACAAGTTCTTTATACATTTTGGATATTAACCCCTTATCCGATGTATCATCGGTGAATATGTTCTCCCATTTCAGTGGGTTGTCTTTTCATTTTGTTGGTGGCTTGACTGTGCAAAATCTTTTTAGTTTGATGTAGTCCCATTTGTTTATTTTTTGTTTTGTTTCCCTTGTCCGAGGAGATATATCAGAAAAAAATATTACTAAGAGAAATGTCCAAGATGTTTTATGTTTTCTTCTAGGATTTTTATGGTATTGAATCCTACATTTAAGTCTTTGATACATTTTGAGTTTATTCTTTCAGGTGGTATAAGAAAGTGGTCTAGTTTCTTTTTATTTATTTATTTTTTTGGATGCATCTGTTCAATTTTCCCAACATTACTTATTGAATAGACTGTGTTTTTAACTCACATCCATGTTCTTGCCTCCTTTGTCAAACATTAATTGACCAGATAGGCATGGGTTTATTTCTGGCCTTTCTATTCTATTCTGTTGATCTATGTGTCTATTTTTATGCCAGTACAATGCTGTTTTGATTACTATAGCCCTGATTTCAGGTAGCATGATTCCTCCAACTTTGTTACTCTTTCTCAAGATTGCTTTGGTTATTCAGCTATTGCTTTACTAGTTCTGTATAAATTTTTGAATTATTTGTTCTAGTTTTATGAAATACCAGAGGCCTGGTGCAAGAATTCATGCACTGGTGGGGTCCAGCCAGCCCACCCCAATGGGCCGATTGGGAGTGGGGCCCACCATGGCAAGGGGCCTTGGGCCATTTGCGGTCCGGCCCCGCCCCCGATCAGGGTGGGGGGGGCGCTAAGGGGCGTGGCCAGCCGGTGGGAGGAGCCGTGGCGTTCCAGTCATTTTGCCATTTGGTCATTTTGCATATTACCCTTTTATTATATAGGATGCCATTGGCATTTTGGTAGGAATTGCATTGAATCTGTAGATTGTTTTGGGTAATACAGATATTTTAATAATGCTTATTCTTCCTATCCATGAGCATGGTATATGCTTCCATTTATTAATATCTTCCTCCATTTTTTCTCCAATGTCTTTTATCTTGATTAAATTTATTCCTAGATGTATTTTTTATACAGTTGAAAATGGGATTGTTTTCTTAGTTTCCCTTTTTGATAATTCATTATTGGTGTATAAATATGCAACTGATTTCTGAATGGTTACTTTGTATTCTACTACTTTACTTATTTATCAGTTTTAGTAATTTTTTGGTGGAATCTTTAGGGTTCTCTATATGCATCATCTGCAAATACTGACAATTTTGCTTTTTTCTTTCCTATTGATATGTCTTTTATTTTTTTCTTGTCAGATTGCTGAGGCTATGACTTCTATTTATGTGATGTTTCATGATAGTTGGTTTGCTAATAGTGTATGAACTTTGCATCCCAGGAATAAATCCCACATGATCCTGGTGTATATCTTTAAATTGTATTGCTGCATTTGATTTTCTAATATTTTTTTGAGGATTATGACATGTGTATTCACCATTGGCCTATAGTTTTCTTTCATTATAGTGTCTTTATTTGGAATTAGGGTAATGCTGGCCTCATAAAATGAAATTGAGTGTCTTCCTTCCTCTTGAATTTTTTGGCATAGTTAGGGTAAGTGGTAGGTCTTTGAATGTTTGGTAACATTTACTTGTGAAGCCATCCAGTCCAGGATCTTTGTTGGGAGTTTTTTTGATGGCTGCTTTAGTTTCATTAGTTGTAATTCTTCTGTTCAGATTTTTTGTTTCTTCTTGATTCAGTTTTTGGAGAGTGTATCTTATAGGAATTTATCCATTTCTTCCAGATTGTCCAATTTTTTGGCATATTGCTGCTCATAATTTTTTCATAAAATCCCTTTTATTTCTGTGGTGTCAGTTGTTACTTTTCCTCCATCACTTCTGACTTTATTTATTTGGGTTCCCTCTCTTTTTTCCTTGGTATGTCTGGTTAAAGGCTTGTCAATCATGTTTATCTTTTTTTTTTTAATTAAATCTTTATTGTTCAGATTATTACATTGGTTCCTCTTTTTTCCCACCATAACTCCCCTCCACCCAGTTCCCACCCCACCCTCTGCCCTCACTCCCCACCCACTGTCCTCATCCATAGGTGCACGATTATTGTCCAATCTCTTCCCGCACCCCCCACACCCTTTTCCCCCCCAAGAATAGTCAGTCCATTCCCTTTCTATGTCCCTGATACTATTATGATCACCAGTTCATTCTGTTCATCAGATTATTTATTCACTTGATTTTTAGATTCACTTGTTGATAGATGTGTATTTGTTGTTCATAATTTGTATCTTTACCTTCTTCTTCTTCTTCTTCTTCTTCTTCTTCTTCTTCTTCTTCTTCTTCTTCTTCTTTCTTCTTTCTTCTTGCTCTTTATCTGACCTTCAATTCTAAATTATAGCTTTGCTGGGTAGGGTAATCTTGGTTGTAGGTCCCTGCTATTCATCACTTAAAATATTTCTTGCCACTCCCTACAAAGTTTCTGTTGAGAAATCAGCTGACAGTCGTATGGGTACTCCCTTGTAGGTAACTGACTTTCTTTCTTTCTTTCTC
>NW_005356674.1:2721873-2733526 GCF_000412655.1 Myotis brandtii
CTTGTGGGCTTTGTGCACAGTCTTGTTGTAGTTAAGCCTTGATTGTTATAGTTAAAACTGGGAGGATTTGACCTCCAGGCCAATTGGCTGTGAGAATCAGCTGTAAAGCAATGCAAGTTGCCCTGGGGCCTTGGGGCAGCTGCAGTTTGTTAAGTTATTTTCAGATTACAAAGGGCCGGGCCTTTCATATGCAAAAGCCTCCGTGCACGGCTTGGGCGGGGCGGGGTCCCAGGGGATCAACAGGGTGGGCCGAGCGAGCCAGCAGTATGGCTGCTCTCAGTCCTGCCTTCAGAGGTCCTGGCAATCGCCCCGAGTGCCTCCGAGAGAAAGCTGCCCTCGAGTTCCGACCGATGCCAGACAGTCCCATTTCTCCCGTATGAGTCTGGGTCCCCAGAGACTCGCCCAGAACTGGAGTCAGGGCCGTCGGGAGCTTGTGCCTCCTTCCCAATTGCAAAAGATACCGGTGTCCTCCGTTGCCAGCCCCTTTCTGTGTGCACTCGAGCCTCTGTACCTCTGCACTTTACTTCCGCACCTCCTCTGAGTCTCAGTGTGCTTTTCTCTTTCCTTCTAGTTGTAGAAATTCCACTCAGCCAGCCTTCCTGTGGTTCTGGATGATGTCCGTTATGTCTTTTAGTTGTATTTTTGAAGTGGTTGTGCGAGGCAGCAATTTCCGGTGTTTACTTATGCCACCATCTTGGTTTCTTCCAATCATGTTTATCTTATCAGAGAACCAACTCTTGGTTTCATTGATCTTTTGTGTGTTTTTTATCCTTACTGGGGACTTTTTTTTTTTTTTTTTTTTTTTTTTTTTTTGGAGAGAGAGAGAGAGCAGAGGAGAGAGAGAAAACATCTGCGTGAGAGAGACACATCGATTGGTAGCCTACCACACATACTCCAACTGTCGCTGGGGATTGAGCCTGCAAGTGAGATATGTTTCCTTGACTGGTAATCGAACTCGCGACCCTTTGGACCACAGGCCAACGCTCTATCCACTGAATAAAACCAGCCAGAGCTGTATTTTTTTTTTCTCTATTTCTTTTATTTCTGCTTTGATTTTTATTATTTCCTCTCTTCTACCCACTTCCGGCTTTGTTTGTTCTTTTTTTTTTTTTTTCCTTCAAGTGTAAGGTTAGATTGTTAATTTGAGATTTTTCTCTTTTTTTGAGGTAGGCCTGTAATGCTATGAATTTCATCACCAAGGAATATTTAAAAACTACAGATACCTGGCTCCGTTTTACATCCCTCAGACATTCTGATGTAATTTGTTAGGTATGCACCGGGGCATAGGGATTTTTAAAAGCTCACCAGGTAATTCATATACAGCAAAGTTTGTAAACTTTTGTTCTAAGGGACATAAAAAGAGAAAGCCAAAATTTAAGTTAGAAAAGCTCTTCATAGCCCTAGCCGTTTGGGCTCAGCGGATAGAGCGTCGGCTTGCGGACTGAAGGGTCCCAGGTTCAATTCCTGCCAAGGTCGCATGCCTGTGTTGCGGGCTCGATCCCCAGTGGGGTGCATGCAGGAGGCAGCCGATCAATGATTCTCTCTCATCATTGATGTTTCTATCTCTCTCTTCCTCTTCCTTCCTCTCTGAAATCAATAAAGAAATATATTTTAAAAAAAAAAGAAAAGCACTTCATATATGAAAATAGAATAAGGGGAAAACAAATGAATATACTGTGAAAATGCACAATAACACTAAATAGTTGCTTTTCTAAGGTTTTGGGATAACTAGAGAAAGAGGAAGAATTCAGAAAAATAAAATTCATTGTATACCTTACCTAAGAAAATATTCCTGTGAATATTGTCAGATATTCAGGGTTTATTGGAGGAATAGTAAACTATTACCAAAACTGATGAGTTACATATAATGAAATATTTTAAGATGCACTTATTTCATATTCCTAAATATTTTTCTCTCTCAGCATTGGAGCTTACTTAATGAAAGAAGAGTAACAATCACTGTTCTCATTTTTTTCTGTTTGACATTGCAATTAAGTTTTTATTATGATTAGAAAGTATTTGTTTAAAGCACAATTATATGATATATTAGATCTATCTTCCAATGCTGGTTGTTCATTTTATTTTCAGTCACTTTAGCAAGTATTACTCTTTTTGATACTTTATCTATACTTAAGAAACTCCATTTAAATGCCTGCATATTGTTAAAATTTACAATTTTTTTTCACGCGAACTCATTTTTTTGGTTGATTTTTCTTTGTTAAATGGCATTTAAATATATAAAATAAATATCAAAAATATAAGTCTTTGTTTTACTATAGTTGCAAATATCAAAAAATTTCTATATGTGACACGGCACCAGAGTTAAGTTAGGGTTTTTCAAAATGCTGACACGCACGCTGAGCTCAAAAGGTTCACCATCACTGAGTTACAGTCTGTTGGTTTATATTAAACTAGAGGCCTGGTGCATAAGATTTGTGCACTGGGTGGGAGGTCCCTCAGCTTGGCCTGTGCCCTCTCGCAGTCCAGGGCTCTCACATTCCAGGACCCCTCGCTCCTTACTGCCCACCTGCAGCGGAGGCAGGAGAGGCTCCTGCCACGACCACTGCGTTTGCCAGCCATGAGCCCAGCTTCTGGCTGAGCAGCGTTCTTCCTGTGGGCGCGCACTGACCACCAGGGGGCAGCTCCTGCATTGATTGTCTGCCTCCTACTGGTCAGTGCACGTCATAGTGACCAGTCGTTCCACAGTTCGGTCGATTTGCATATTACACTTTTATTATATAGGATTGTTTTGGATAGAGTTAATCCTTTCCATTACATTCATTATGAGAAATGTTTTAATGAGCTACTCATAAGCCAGAAGTATGACTCAACAATAACATTTGTATCAGTGGGTACTAGATTAAATAAATTTCCATCTGGATTAGTCATAATCAACTACATACTGAGTTTATAATTATAAGCTGGTAATTTTAAGATTTTTATCCATCATATTTAAAACATCTACAAAAGATGACTTTAAAGTGATAAAAATGAGTCACATTTTTATTTTGTAATATAATTTAACTAGAGGCCCGATGCACGAATTTGTGCACAGGTGGGGTCCAGCCGGCCTGCCCCAATGGGGGCCCATTGGGCCAGGCCAGCAGGGGGGGAGGGCTGTAGGTGGTTGGCCAGCCAGCCCTGCCCCTGATTGGGGTGTTGGGGGCCAATCAGGAGCCAGGCCAGCCAGGGTCGGGGGACTGATTGGGGCCCGGATCAGGCTGGTTGGCCTCCACAGTGCATGTTGGCTACTTCAGTGCACGTCATAGCTACCTGTCATTCTGGTCATTGTGGTCATTCCGCCGTTTCGGTTGCTGGGTGTGTGTGTGTGTATATATATTATTTATTTATTATTTATTACAGGCTCAGTGCATGAATTTGTGCACCAGTGGGGTCCCTCGGCCTGGCCTGCGGGATTGGGCCGAAACCAGCTCTACAATATCCTCTGAGGGGTCCCAGATTGCAAGAGAGCACAGGCCAAGCCGAGGGACCCCACCAGTGCATGATCAGAGCTGGGGAGGGATGCAGGAGGTTGACCAGCCAGGGAGGGACCAAAGGAGGGCTCAAGGGCGTGTCTGGCCTGTCTTGCTCAGTCCCAATTGGGCCGGACCACAGCAGCAAGCTACCCTACCAGTAGGAGCATCTGCCCCCTGGTGGTCAGTGCAGGTCATAGCAACTGGTCAACCAGTAGACTGTCTGCCCCCTGGTGGTCAGTGGATATCATAGTGAATGATTGAACAGCCTTAGCATATCATCAGCATATTACTCTTTGATTGGTTGAATGGCCGACTAGTTGACCGGACACTTAGCATATTAGGCTTTTATTATGTAGGATGTTGGAGGGCAATTGTTCTATGAGGAAAATACAACAAAGAAGGGGATAGCAAGTGAATGGGTACAATTTAAATATAGGATAGCAGGGAAGGGCTCACTAAGACATTTACATCAAGACTTAAAGGGGGTGAAGGATTACTCTGTGGAAATATGGCTTGGGAAGAGGATTCCAGGCAGAGGGAACAGCAAGTGCAAAGGCCCTGTGTCAGTGGGGTGTTGTAGAAAGAGCCATGGCTAGGACTCAGACACTGCTGTATGCTCTGTAAACGCCCCCACACCCTGCCCAGGCCTCATTTCTTCATATGAAACTGAGGGTCTGAGCAAGGAGATTTCCAAGGTTCTATTCAGTTCTAATGGTTGGTGATTCTACAGCAAAACCCTTCTCTGAGGAAGAGCAGAGGGTGTTGGCTAATGTGGATGTGCTCGTGGAAATAAACGGTCTTTTATTATTTCTCTGAGGGAAATGGAATTTGAGGAAGGTGGCTTTTGCTCCTGACTTCTATCACAAGGGAAAGAAGGGTCACGATGAGGTTTGATGGCTGAAAATACACACTCTCGCGGATGGGTGGGAAATAAATGGAACTGGCAGAATTGATGGCTATCTTTTCTATTACTGTTTGGTGTTTTACTTCTGCTGTAGTCCTGGCAGATGGCAACAGATTGCTGGGCATGAGATTATTTCTTATCTGGTCATTCTCTGTGTGTATTTGGAGTGACCAAAGGTTTTAGTATTGAAAAATTAAACAGCATGGACCGTTTCACCCACCATCAGCTTAACCTGTTATTTATAATCTCATTCCTTTAACTTCCCAATTCTTTAAACAAAAAAATTAGGCATCAGTGATAATGTTTGGAAGATGAATGTTGGAGAGAAATACACATCTTCCAGCGCTCTTGGTCCCTCTGGGGGATCTTTGGGTTTGACACACCATCCCTTGCCGACCGCCATCTTGGTTGGCAGTTAATTTACATATTGCCCTGATTAGCCAATGGGAAGGGTAGCGGAGGTACGGCTAATTACCATGTTTCTCTATTATTAGATAGGACTAGAGGCCCGGTGCACGACATTCGTGCACTTGAAGGGTGTCCCTCAGGTTGGCCTGCGCCCTTTCGCAGTCTGGGACCCCGAGGGATCCTTAGCGCTGCCACGTAGGTGGGAGAGGCTCCCGCCATCACCATTACGCTCACCAGCCACCAGCTGTGAGCCCAGCTCCTGGCTGAGTGGTGTTCCCCCTATGGCAGCTCACTGACCACCAGGGGGCAGCTCCTGCATTGAGCGTCTGCCCCCTGGTGGTCAGTGTGCATCATAATGACTGATCGTTCTGCTGTTTGGACAATTTGCATATTAGGGTTTTATTATATAGGACTAGAGGCCCGATGCACAAAAATTTGTGCACTGGCCCGGGGGGGGTGTCCCTCAGCCCCACTTGTGCCCTCTCACAGTCTGGGGCCCCTTGGGAGATAACCGCCTGCTGGCTTAGGCCCACTCCCCAGGTGGCAGATGGCAGGCCCGATCCCTCGGTGCCTGCCCCGCCTCCCCGGGTCGTGCACATGGCAGGGCCAACCCGGGGGTTGGGGTGCTGCCCCGGGTCGTGCACACTGCAGGGACGATCCGGGGGTTGGGGCACCACCCTGGGTCAGGTTGCACACAGGACATCCCGGGCAGGTCGCACACAGGACGCCCGCCACCCTGGGTCACAGATAGCAGGCCTGGATGGTGGCAGGGCAGGCGGAATGGCGTTGTCCCGCCCTGCCTGCAGTATGCAAATTAGCCACCATCTTTGTTGGCGGTTAATTTGCATAGCACACTTATTAGCCAATGGGAGGCATAGCGAAGGTACGGTCAATTACCATGTTTGTCTATTATTAGATGGGATGCTCTTTATTCCAATTCAATTAGGATCTAGTATTAACCACTAATTGAAAAAGACAGTTAAATCAGGGAACCATTAAACATATTTTTTAAACATTTTATTCCATCCTAAAATAGCTTGTTGGCGGTTAATTTGCATATCATGCCGATTAGCCAATGGGAGGCGTAGCGAAGGTATGGTCAATTACCATGTTTGTCTCTTATTAGATAGGATAGTATTAATACCTTGACAAGTGCAATATTTAAGAAATATAAGACCCAGTGAAAACCCAAAGGATAAATTAATTATCTGAGGTTGAGGGCCTCAAAAATAGCCCTGAAACTAGGTATTAAAGATGAATAAGAATTCACCAGAAAAGCCCGGAAGGAGTTTATAGGAAAGATGGAGTTTAGGATGTATAGGAGGAACAGTGAGATACAAAGTTGAAGAGAATGAAATTGAATTTAATATTGATAAATAAGCGATTCCTAAATCATTATTGTTCTCCTAAACATACTAGACAGTGTCCTAGATAAATGCTAGAAATACAGAGATTAGTAAGAGATGGGCTTTGAAAATTATATTAAAAATTTTATAGCATTGACATGTGGAAATGTTATTTCCAAATGTATTTTTGCATTATTCCTTAATTGGTGTATATATGCCTCTATGGGCCAATTGAATTTCTTGATATTTTAAAAGTCTGAGGTTTTGCCAGAATTGGAAGAATTAGCTTAGGCTTAATTAGCAACAGTCTATCTAAATAATTAATCTTGATGATTCCTTTTTTTCTTAAATGTATGGTAGAACTTAAAAACAAAAATTCAAAGAGTATATTTAATGATAAATTTTATTTAGATCACTCATAGTTTTATTTTGTAAAAGTATTTTCCACTGGATCTTTCTAAGGGTAAGTAGTTTATCCTTTTCCTTGTTCCCCAATGCAGTTTTTATGCATTTGATATACATAGATGCATATATGTAACATGTATAAGCTATGTAAGTCTGCTACCTCCAACTTAAGAACTGAAATATTAATATTACTGTAATACCTTTGTATTCCTCTGCTCTCTCACTCCAGTGCTTCTCAGATAATCAGTATATTGGATTTTATTTTTAAAAATTAATAAAAATTTGATCATTTACCACTTTTTATGAAATGTTTGTGAAGATCCATAGATGAGAGTAGAAACCAGACATTTGGTAGCACTTCATGGAACTAATTAATGCCTTTGGGCAGGACATATTTAAATGGAGTGATATTGGCAGTTCCATTGCTGCTTTGACTTTATGTATTTTCCTAATATATATCTATGGCTAAAGAAACATGAGTTTTCAAAATGTATGATTGAGTAAGTAAAAAGTATCTATAGGGTTAAATTAGATATCCTTACCATTATTTTAGACCTATTTTGAACAGTATCATATATGTGGTGATTCATTTGAGCAAGAAATATTTGCGTGTCTGTAAAACATTCCAGGCACTAAGGATATATATAGTACTAAATAAAACAAGCAAAAATTCCTGCCCTCATGGAATTTACATTTTAGTTGAGGGAGAAAACCAATGAATAAAATACATATGACAAATGACAATAAATGCTATTCAGAAAAATAAAGCAGAAAAGATAGGAGAGATTGAGAGGGGAAGGATTATTTTAAGTAGGATGGCCAGAATGTGACATTAAGTAAAGGCTTGTAGGAGGTGATGGGGCAACATGCATAATTACCTGGGGGAAGAGAAAACAAGGGTAAGTGGCCCAGAGGTAGAAGCTTACATCGGGTATTTAAGAGAAAACAAAGCAGCCCATTTGGCTGAAGCCCATAATTTATATATTGCATTTGATTGGTGTGTTTTAGGACTTTTTCAAAATATAAAATTGTTCCTTTGCTTTATTTTTATTTTTTTGGCACGAGAGTAAATTTTAGATGACAACTTAGTTGTCTTGTAATGTATCCCACATTTTCACTTCTCTGACATTTTTCCTCATTGTATCATTTAACGTGGTTTCTATAACTCCTATATTTTATAATTGAAGGTTAGACCTAATGACTTAATTAGATAACAGTTACACATTCTTTGCAAGAAAATTTCATGTGTGATGCTGTGTACTTCACAAAAGGTAACACATGTCAGGTTGTCCACTTATTAATGATGCTAAGATTCATCAGTTGTTTAAGGTGATGATCATTGAATCTTTTTGTAAAAGTACTTTTCCCTTTTGCAATTATCAAATAAATTGTCATTGTGTAACTAACATTCTGCTTATACCAACTTGCCACTTAATGGTTTTAGTTTTTATTGATGATTTTTTTCTGAAATTTTGGATTTGAATGTAGAAGCCAGTGTGGCCTGAAGTTTGGAAAAAGGGTATTATTCTGTACCAATCATATATGAATTAAAGTTGTCAGTTGGCCTCTACTTATGGGACATACTGATTAGGCATCCATAAACAAAAGAGTTGTGCCTCCTACAGGGAGTCAGGGGGCAGAGAGTTCTTTCTTGTTTTCTTTAGTGAATAAATCCACCCAGTAGACCAAACCAGAAACAGAAGTCATTTTTGTCCATCAGTCACTTCCTTCAGTAGAAATTTTTGACATTGTCCATTAGCTGGGTTAAAAATCATTTCTCTTGGATTTACTCTGAGAGTGTGTTTTATATCTTTAGACCAAATTGTTTGTGACCAAATTGAGTAGATTTTCTTTAATATTTGACTATCACATTCCTCCCACTTTGTCCATCACCATTACTATCTTAATTTAAACTCTATTTGCACCACTCCTCCTTTGTTTTGAATCTATTGCAGTGGCAAGTCTCCTTGGTCCTTTTCCTTCACATTTACCTTTGACTATTCTCCACATTGAAACAAAAAAAAATTTTAAGGCTCACATCTCTTCATGATATTTACTTGCTCAAAACCTTTCAGGGGTCACTCATTGCCTCCAGAGTAATGTTTGGCTTCCTTAGCCTTCTTTATATAAATAAGGATCCGTAGGATCTGGCCCCATCTTCTTGGTTACCACCATAGCATTTATTTTAGTGTGCCAAACTTAAAGCAGCACTGTGGTTCCATTGTTATACCATTGTTTAATGTTCTGTTACTGTTTTTAATTCAGTTATATTACATGACCATTTTCTCACTTAAAATAGAAGTTATTTGATTGGTGGGAGATACGGGGATAAGTTCGTCGAAGGACATAGACTTCCCGTTATAAGATAAATAAGGTTCCTGGGATCTAATGTACAGCATGGTGATTATAGTTAATAATACTGTATTACATACTTGAAAGTTGCTAAGAGAGTAAATCTTAAATGTTTTCACCAAAAAAAGAAATGGGTAATGTGATGGAATGGAGACGTTACACGCTAATGCTATAGTGGTAATCATTTTGGATACATAACTACCGGTATATTCAGTCAACATGTACACCTTAAACTTACACAACATTACATATCAACTTTATCTCAATAAAGCTGGAAAAAATAAAGCAGAAGTTTTTAGAAAATTCTGGTTTTGCTCACCTTTGTACACAAGGACCTGGTATATTGCCTAGTACATATATTTTGCTCAGTAAATGTGTGAATAGATGGATGGGTGGGTAAATGGATAGGTTGATGAATAGTTTCTCCAAACAAGTGTTTGCTGATCACTGTTTTAAGCAAGATCTTTGGGTCTGTTGATGCTGGGGTCCAGCCCCAGCAGGTCCAGGGGTCCCCAAAGGTGTGGATGGAGTTGGCGAAGAAGGGATGACACGGAGAAAGCGTTCAGTTGATCAGCAGCCTAGCCAGGATCTCTAGCCAGGATCTCCAGCCAACTTCTGTGTAGGTTCTCTTGCCATGTTCTCTTGCTAGGTTCTCCAGCCAAGTTCTGTAGCCAGGTTCTGGTCGCCAGGTTCTCCAGCCAGGTTCTATCCAGGTTCTCCTGCCATGTTCTGTCTAGGTTCTCCAGCCAAGTTCTGTAGCCAGGTTCTGTCCAGGATCTTTTGCCATGTTCTCTCGCTAGGTTCTTTCTCTAGGTTCTGTATAGGATCTCCAGCCAAGTCCTGTCTCTAGGTTCTGTCCATAGGTTCTGTCTGTAGGTTCTCTGTCTAGGTTCTGTCTCTAGGTTCTGTGTCTAGGTTCTGTCTCTAGGTTCTTCAGCCAGGTTCTCTCGCTAGGTTCTGTTTCTAGGTTCTGTGTCCTGTTGTCTTGTTACATCTGTATTTATACCAGTTGATTCCAATCCTATCAATCTCTATTCCATAGGTTGGGGCGTTTCTTATCTCCATTCCAGGGAGTAAAGATTATGTAGCTTAAGTGTGATTGTTTGTAGTTAAAGTGATTAACTACCCGCCTGGCACTTAGTTAAGGGGTTTTATCCCCTCCCTAACTTCAGGGAAAAATCCCTACCTGGGGAAACAACCCTTTCTGGGGAGGGGACCTTGGTTAAAACACATAGCGCCAAGAAGGTGAGCAAACATATTAAGAACAGTATGCCATATATGCCAGGTCCCTTGAAACAGCAAGGATGGACCGGCTCCCGGCATGTTGAAATTAGGTAGCCAAAAGCCAATGTTGCACCAAAAATAGGTGACATTTTTGACATCGTCCATTAGCTGGGTTAAAAATCAATTCTCTTGGATTTACCCTGAGAGTGTGTTTTATATCTTTAGATATCTATAGTTTGTGACCACTTTGAGTTCCCAAATATTTGTGAGGACCGTTCATTGCTTTTTCTGTTTTCTACAAATCATTCTTGGCTACTATAAAATTCAAATGCTTTGGGATTAGATAATTAGTGTTCTTCTCTCTGCTAGCTGCATAAGCTTTACTTTGCAGTGGATCTCTCATAAAATTGTTCACATCTTAGTCAGAGGTTGTAAATCTTCTAGTTTTTGTTGCTGGCTCTTGTCTCTGAAACTTGGCACCTTTTTCCTTCCTTCCCCCCCCATCAGTGTTCACACAAAACTTCTAAAATAGACTTTTCCATTAGTAGCTTGTGTCTCTGTTTAGTATCAGAACCCCAGTGTTCCTTTCTTGGAAGAGCAGTCCTTCTGTCCTCCAAGGTTCCTTTAGTAAACTTTGTTTACTAAAGGAACCTTGTTTACTAAAGTGAAGCTCCATTGTTTAGTAGAGAATACATAGACTTTATATTCCCAGAACCAGAACTTTGTAGCTCTTGGATCTAGGACGAGTTCTTAAGATCTTATTTCTCTCATCTTTGTATATAACAACTAGTATCCGGTGCACGAAATTCATGCACTTGGCGGGTCCCTCAGCCCGGCCTGTGCCCTCTCGCAGTCTGGGGGCCTAAGTTGGCAGTCGGACATCCTTAGTGCTGTCGCGGAGGCAGGAGAGGCTCCCGCCACCACCACTGCACTTGCCAGCCACGAGCCCGGCTTCTGGCTGAGCGGCACTCCCCCTGTGGGGTCACACTGTCCACCAGGGGTCAGCTTCTGCGTTGAGTGTCTGGCCCCTGGTGGTCTGTGTGTGTCATATAGACTGGTTGTTCCGCCGTCGGGCCGAAACCAACTCTCAGACATCCCCTGAGGGGTCCCAGATTGTGAGAGGGCGCAGGCCTGGCCGAGGGACCCCACCGGTGCACGATTGGGGCCGTGGAGGCACACAGGAGGTTGGCCAGCCTGGGACGGACCGCAGGAGGGCTCCAGAGCGTGTTCGGCCCATCTCGCTCAGTCCTGATCGGCCGGACCCCAGCAGCAATCTAACCTACCGTTCGGAGTATCTGCCCCCGGTGGTCAATGCACATCTTAGTGAGCAATTGAGTGGCCTTAGCATATCATTAGCATATTGCACTTTGATTGGTTGAATGGACAATCAGACACTTAGCATATTAGGCTTTTATTATAGACTAGGGGCCCGGTGCACAAAAATTTGTGCACTGGGGAGGGGGTTCCTTCAGCCCAGCTTGCCCCCTATCACATACTGGGAGCCCTAGGGGATGTCCTACTACCTGCTCCCTGCTCCC
>NW_005356674.1:2733953-2744852 GCF_000412655.1 Myotis brandtii
TTTTTTTTTTATTCTGGGCCAGCTTTAGCTCTGAGGCCTCGCTGCTGAAAACATCGATACAAAGTTTCGGTCTGGCTGTCTTTCAGTCCAGCTGTTTTCTGGGGTTTTGTTTAGCTTCTTTTTTGCAACATAGTGTATAGTTGCTTAGAGTTGCAGATGAGATGCTGGCAAGTGAGGCGGGGAATGTTGGAGTCTGCAGCAAGCAAGCCTCGTGCTCGCTTCAGTGCCTGGCTGCCGGCCGCCATCTTGGTTGTCAGTTAATTTGCATATACTCACTGATTAGCCAATGAAAAGGGTAGCGGTCGTACGCCAATTACCATGTTTCTCTTTTATTAGTGTAGATAGCCATCACAGTATATTGATAATACAGGATTATATATGTGAAAACTATATTGTACTTTGCTACATAGAGATTTCTCCCCTTGTAGTTGCCTAAACATACTTGGGGGAATTGCTTTCTTACTAGACCTATTTGGTTTGTTCTGTATTATTTTTCTTACAGATTTCTACCTGATGTTTTTCCTACTGTAAGCTTTTTTCTACATTTCTATGCCTGTTTCTTATTTTATATGGATTACTTTTTCACTAGTTTATTAAAAAAAATTCTTGTGCAAAGTGTCATAACGACTGCCCTCAAAGGACTTAAATATTAATTGTAGATAAGGCATTTAGGCTACTTGATTATCTTTTTATTTTATCCTCACCTGAGGATATGTTGTTGTTTTTATTTTATAAAGGGAGGAAGGGCGGGAATAGATGGGGGGGAGAGAAACATCTATCAGTTCCCTCCGCTATGTGCCCTGACTGGGGATTGGACCCACAACCTAGGTTTGTGCTCAAACCCAGAATCGAACTTGCAATTTTTTGGTGTATAGGACAACACTCCAACCAACTGAGTCACTGGGCCATGGCCTTGCTTGTCTTTATTTTATTATTATTGTGTTTTCTTAGCTCTCCTAAAAAGAAGACATTACTGTTTTGTGAAGAGAGCTAGTATTCAATACCTATTATTTGTCATTAACTAGACAATTCTTTTTACACGGCATGTATAAGTGTGTGTAACAAGGAGAAATTTATAGCTAGTATTAGAATAAAGCAAGAAACTGTCTTGAAGTGGATATGGGAGACTCCTTTCTTTTTCCAAAATGTTTTTCCTCTTAATCACAATATTTGCATGTGATACAAAAATTAAAAAGGTATGCATTATCAGTCTAGTTAGGAATTGAGCTGAGCATGTGTTCATTATCCTTAGTGTACTACACAGCTCAGATTTCTCTAGTGGTTGGTACTGTTGTGCTTAGGATACCAGAGCGTTTTTTGTTTTGTTTTGTTTTGTTTTGTTTTGTTTGTTTTCAGTGTTTATGGTACACCCTCAGCTTTCAGCTCTCTTTGTACTCCTGTGCCACAGAGCAGTTTTGCCCCTCCTTCCAGTGGTAGACTTGTATTAAAATGAGGGCATGTGGATTATCTGTCCTAATCTTGCTTAAATTGTAAGCATGCCTTGTGTGCTTAGAGCCACTGGGAGATTTTCTCAGCTTTCATATCCATGTTTCTGTTCTCCCAGTGCTAGCAGACCCCTTTAGTATTGGTATAGGGTTTTTTTTTTCTTCCCCAGGTAATGGATTTTTTTCTTTACCCTTCTCCGAGCTGCAGGTGTTCTTTGCCTGTGCTGTGGTGTAGTGACTTGGTTTGCTGACCTCCCATCAGATTTGTAGGAGATAAAGATATAGAGAAGTGACCTGGGCTTCTTACTCTTCCCCCAACAGTTAAGGGTCATCTCCTGCAGGCCTGAACAACAAGAGAAATACTCTCTGTAATACAAAAATTACTTTTATTTGGATGAATTTGTTGGTCTTTTAGAATTTCTGGCTTTTGTGTTATATTTAGAAAAATACTTCCCTACTCTAAGAATATTCTCCCATGTTTTCTGCTATTTCTTTTTTGGTTGAATATTTTAAAGTGTTTTGGTTCATTAGGAATTTATTTTGGTGTAAGGTGCAATGCATATCTTGTTTTTTCTTTTTTTATATATATTTTTATTGATTTCCAAGAGGGAAAGGGAGAGAGAGATAGAAACATCAATGATGAGAAAGAATCATTAATTAGCTGCCTTCTGCATGCCCCTAATGAGATTGAGCCTGCAATCTGGGCATGTGTCCTTGACCGGAATCGAACCCAGGACCCTTCGGTCCACAGGCCGATCCTTTATCCACTGAGCAAAACCAGCTAGGGCTATCTTGTTTTTTATAATGAACAGCTAGTTATACCAAAATCATTTACTGAATAATTCATCTTTCCCCACTGTTCATAATTTTACCATAATAGGAAGCTGCATTTGTCTGTGAGTAACAGATAGTCTGGTCAACAGTGACTTAGATTCACAGGAGTTTGTCCCATGCAGATAAATGTATGAGTAGACAGTACATGGTTGGTTCCACCTCAGTAGGGCAAACACCTAGACTTTTTCCATCTTTCTTCACCATTCTTTATCTTTTTCTTTTTTTTTTAAATAATTCAACCGAGGATATGTTTTTATTGTTTTTTAGAGAAAGAGAGAGAAAAACATCCATGTGAAAGAGAAACATCAATTAGTTGTCTCCGGAACATGCCGGTGATAGAACCGGCAACCTTTTGGTGCAGGGGACAATGCTCTAACCAACTGAGCCACACCAGCCAGGGCTAAAATGTTTATACTTTAAAATTTTCAGTTAACAATTCTATTAAAGTAATTGAAACATGCTGCATAACATAGGTATCATGAATACTTTGATCTGAATTCAATGGCAAATATCTTTTTTATCTGAACTTGTGTAATAATTTTTGTTTTCTGCTTCAAATTATCTCAGCTAAGACCCAAATGCAACAAAATGGAACTATTATTTTAGATGAATGGCTTAAAACAATTAATTAAATACTGGGTCTAAGTAATAATTTTGAGTACATTAAGAATTAGTTGTAGATGATAAAAATAAACAAAAAAGATAAAGCTGTCTAAGTACCTGTGTACTTAGAAAAATACTTCTCCACTTTCTGTCTACATTTACTTTGAGAAAAAAGTCCCTTTACAGGTAGGAGGAAAATATAAACGTTCAAATTGATATTATATGTCATATTTAATGTGTTATTTTTATCCCTTTTAGGACAGTGGTGATTATCCCCTTACCATGCCTGGACCTCAGTGGAAAAAATTTCGTTCAAACTTTTGTGAATTTATTGGCGTCCTGATTCGACAGTGTCAGTATAGCATAATTTATGATGAATATATGATGGACACAGTAATCTCCCTTTTGACTGGTTTGTCAGACTCCCAGGTCAGAGCTTTTAGGCATACAAGCACCCTTGCTGGTGAGTAACCAACATTTTATTTCCTTTTCATTTAGTTTTATTAAATATGTTCTATTCTAATTAAACCTTTAAGTTAAATATTAATTTAAATTTATTATTGTGCTCCTGAAAAATATCATTTCTCTCCCTTTCAAATTCATCTGAATGGTTTGTGTTAATCTGTGCAGGTGAAATATATGCCTATTTTGATAACTAACATTTAATAGCCTTGAGAATGAAAATTTCTGGCAAATGTCAACAAATATCTCTCTGAATTTATTTTCCTTTATTCTTATTTTATAATTAAAGAAATTTTAGGACGCTAATAGGCCATATTCTTTGATAACCCCAAATAATAATAGTTGAAATTTCAAATTCATAGTATTTTTTTACTTACATTGTTTTATTGCTCATTGTTACTGTCCATAAATGTGTACGTATTTATTTGTTTATATATTGAAAACAATTCCACCTATTATAATAAGGTAATTGCTACCTAGCTGGCTTTCTTCCTATTTCTAGTACTATACTATCCTAAACATATCTGAATTTAATGTTTCTCAAAACAGTTCATTTATGTAGACTGTAGATAATCTGAATAACTGATAGTTTATAGTTTTCACTTTTACCTTTCATCTTAGAATTATCTAGATAACTTCTCAGCCAAGTACATCAATTTTTTTCCTTGTTTTCCATAACAAGATAATTTTGTTAATTTTGTAATTTTGTTTTCCTTCAACTACTTTAACTGTGCTTACCTAAAATGACTGTTCTTTTTCACCTATGATACACAGTGTGTCTGTGTGTGTTTGTACATGCACAGATATTTAAATACTCCCAAATTACATTTTTTTAGTAGCAGTAACTTTGTTTATATTCATCTCATACATTATCAGAACCAAAGCCAGATTTAGTTTCACTTCATTACAGTTCATCTGGCATTTAGATTTCTCATTTATCTAATATAATTAAAGCATTGATTTGCAAATTTTAGCATGCAGTAGAATCATCCTACAGGGTTTATTGAAACAGATTGCATGACCTTACCCCCAGAGTTTAACAGGTTTCTAGGTCATGCTGATATCTTGGTGACTACATACTGCAAAACCCTGATTTAATATTTTGACTTTTTTTTTTTTTTGCTTTAACTGTTATGAGTTACCCATACTTCCCCTCCCCCCTTACTCAGTGTAGTTTAGTTAATCTATTCTATTTGTGTCTATTATTCTTAGTTACAGTTCTATAGGAAACAACATGAAACATAGTTGGTATTGGTGTGTTTTTTAAGTGTTTCCTTTTGCACATTATTTGGAAAATACCTTATACCCAATTTTATCTTCTTTAAAAAGGTAAAATAAAACCAATTTATTGTTGAAAATTTTCTGTACAGAACAGACATCAGACAGTTTATTCTGTGTCTTAAGAGTATCTTCTTCCTTATTATTAGGAAGAAAATGAGATATTGTACCAGTTATATCTTTTTTTAAAGTTACTATATATATTATTTATTATTAAGAAGTATCTGATATGATGCATTCTTTTCTAATTTCATGACTTATAGTATTTTCTGCATTTGGTATTTTCTTTTCTTATTTTCTTTATATTTTCTATTTACTTTTCATCTTACTTTCTTCTATCTATGTATAGAATGTCTATTTAGCTAGTTGTCAGATAGATAGCAAATTCAGTGATTGGAAATAAGCAAACTTAAACATAAAATAGAAATTGATTCTGAATAGCCAGAGTTGCTGTTATAAAAAATTATCTGGTTTCCCAAAGCCAAGAGAAAAGGAGAAGCAAACATGAGATGCTGTCTTTCTGATACAATTGTGAAATGATAATTCATAACAAAAAAAGGACAAAAAATGATTTACAAATATCAAAATAGAGATCAGTCTGGGGCTTCTGTAGGGGCAAGCTATCTCTCTTTAATCAGAAAGCCACGTGCATTTTGTATAAAAGATTAAATATATGCCACATACTCTATTTAAGACAAGAAAAAGAATAATATATTGTAGAAATATGCAGAATATTTTTACTTTGAAAATGTTTGAATGTCCTGTAAAATTCATTTGCATTTGTTCTTCACTGCCATGTCAATGAAGTATTACTTTATCACCTACTTCATGATGGTCCATTTCAGTTCTCCTTTACGTTGGCATGTTTTTGGTGACTTTTATTATTGTATTGTTTTTTCCTATATTTATTCCTTTGGTTATATACATATCCTAATTTTACATATATTTAAATATATTTTAATTATGGCTTTCCTCCTCTTCCCTATGAGTTGAGTAGCTCCCTCCTCCTTCCAGTCCTCCTTCTGTCTTTCTCTTTGCACAATTTACCTGTGATCATGATACTAGTAGCTTTTAAAAAAACTGCTTGATGAATGCTCTATTTTGTCTTACCTAAGTTCTATTTTTATATGATTATCTAGCTTATTTGAATTTGAAATTACTTTTCTAAATCAGATATCAAGAAAAACAGATCATTATTTTATACTGCTTTTTCGAAAGCTAAAACTATTTTTCAAGTCATTCTCAAATTTACTTCAAAATAATACTGTAATTTCCATGTGTCTGTGTTAATGATTATACATTCCAAGGCTCCGTTTTATAAAATGTGAGACATATCAGTCACCCTAACCTCCAACAAAGCGCAGAGATCTTCTTGCTGAGAAGTTAATTCCAGGGTGGGTAATAATTATCTATCTTTTCAAGGATTTCTGTTCTCATCTTTGCCCTCTTTGTTTTTTGTTTATTATTTTTTTTATGGTATGTGTGTGCAAGGGGGTAGATTAAAAGATAATCATTTTTATTCACTTTGCAGGACGAGTCTTGGGGACTAGATAAAATGGGCAGGAACATTTAACCCTCTGCTTCAAAGACTATGTGCATGGACAGTTACAAGGCAGTTATGGCCAGATATGATTATCGGCTTTGGAATAAAGTGCTCCTTGACATTGCTTATATCTTAGCTGAGAAGAGAGACAATCAGGTTAGTTGTTTTGTAGGATACAGATGTGATGAGTTCCAGGCTTCATAGGTTATCACAGTGGTCTTATCAGTAATACTTTTAATCTGTTTTCAAATATCCCGTTTTCTGATTATCAATTAAATAATGTGTCCCAATTGTCACTGTTATGCATTGCATTTAATTGTACTTTTACCACATTTTCATTAAAATTTTTCATCCTGTAGTACTTTAGGTCTATTCCACAATTATAAGTAGTATATATTTTTTTTATTGTAGGTAAACAGTGCTTTCTCCCTTTTTTTTTTTTGAATTCTCGTTACCATTACATTGAAACAGACTATTAGCAATTAAATTTCATAGCATATTTTTGTTATATTTTTCTGTTCTTTCGATTGGAATTTTAAAACGTACTTTATTTATATGACCCATTTTAATAAAGAAGCTTCACCTTGCAGTACGGTTTTCATTAACTATTAATCTTCAGAATTAAATGTCCTTATTTCTGTTCTAAATAGTTATCTCAGTTGGACATATTAGAACATAGTTTGTGGGTTTAATTTATATAAGTAGTATTGTTATTGTTATTTTGGCAAATTTAAAATCAGAGACTGGGCACATTTTTTTTTCACCCAATTAGGTGAAACTTACCTGAGAAAAAATTTTTTTCCCAAGATCAAGAATGGATAAGATTTTTTTGTGTGTTGCCACTTTGTTATTTGGTATTATGAAGAAAATTCTACTCAAAGAATCTATTTTTCCTATTTATAATTATATTATTCTTAGGTGTTTGCTTTTAAAATGTATACCAATACTTTACAAGTTGTTTACCTCAAATTTTTGTTAGATGGCAGTTTGCAGGATGAATAATGTTGCTTTAATTTTTTTATTTTTTGCTATTTTATCACCTACATAATTTTCTATGATGTTACAAATAAATTAAAATTGACTACCTCTCACTTCTTAATTGAAAATGCTAATTTGAAAAGGGGATTAAGAATACAAAACTGATATTAATAATGGCATAGTGCCCACTGGTGTGGCTCAGTGATTGGGCGTCAAGCAATGAATCAAGGCCACCTATTTTATTCCCAGTCACATGCCTGGGTTGCAGGCTCAGTCCCCAGTAGGGGGTATGCAGGAGGCAGCCAATCGATGTTTCTTTCTCATTGATATTCCTATCTCTATCCCTCTCCCTTCTTCTCTCTCTAAAAATCAGTACAAACATATTTTTAAAAATAATGGCATGGTGATTGAGTCTGTTCTGTTTTTCTAAAGTGAATTTTGGGGAAAAAAACTAGAAAATGTGATTAAGATTGTCAGTGAGAGTCAAGTGACCTTAGTATGCCATGCCAGGAGGCCAATCTTTACCAGTAGATAACAGTAGGTCACTCCCACTCTTGGGAAAGTAAACATTTCTATATACCTAATTGTTAAACAGTACTATGTTGACATTTAATTATTTATTATTTATTAACATTCTTTACCAAGTCAACGTCCTTGGACTTCTGAGAAAAAATATGATGTATGAAATTGCTCTCTTCTCTATTCATAGACTGAAAATCATCCGGCCTTAGTAAATTGACTTTTTTTCCTTTGGCTTTCAGTTCCTTAAACCATGTGTAATACAGTGGTTCATAGAATGGGTTCTAGGCCAGACTGTTTGGATCCATATCCCTTTATGCCTATTATTGGTTGAGTTACTTGGACAAGTCCTTAACTTATCTGGTGGCCTCATTTTCATTATATGCTAAGTGGAGAAGATAATGATAGCTACCTCATTAAAAGAAATTAGGCGTGTTTGGATCAGTGCCTGACATTTAGTAAGCTACTGATACTATTCAGTAAATACATAAAGAGCTAATCGTGTTTGCAGTGCTTCATTCATTCATGTTTTTACTCAAAATGTATTAAACATCTACTCTGTTTTCGAAATAAAAGACATTACAAGTGGGAAATTAAAAATAAACAAGTAAGTAAATAAATTAGTTCTATCAAAACTGCTATTAAGAAAACTAACAGCATGAATGTTCATTTTACTTAGTTGTTGGCTCTCAGGTTCCAAATTATATTTATTAAAACAGTAAGATATTTATAACTCTTAACCAGACATAATATTTCTGGTTATCTAGAATATATGGTTATCCCTGAAAAATGTAGCTCATTCTGGCATCATCAAAGAACAGACTATAAAGTATAGATAATCTAATCTCTCCTTGTCTTTATATTTTATGTTTCTTATATATTTTTTTAGCCTAGAATTTATTTTTTATACTAGAGGCCCAGTGCACGGATTCGTGCACCAGTGGGGTCCCTTGGCCTGCCCTGCAGGGATTGGGCTGAAACCAGCTCTCTGACATCCCCCAAAGGGTCCCGGATTGCGAAAGGACACAAGGCAGGCCAAGGGACCCCACCGGTGCACAATCAGGGCCGGGAAGGGACCACGGGAGGGCTCCAGGGCATGTCTAGCCTGTCTCAACCAGTAATTGGCGGGACCCCAGCAGCAAGCTAACCTACCAGTTGGAGCGTCTGCCCCCTGGTGGTCATTGCGCATCATAGCAACTGGTCAAACAGTCAGAGGGACAATTAGCATATTAGGCTTTTATATGTAGAGATGAATCTCAAGAAATATTTACATTGTAATTATCATTGTAAACAGTCTTCACATTAGAGCACTGTATTGATTTTTAACTATATATTAATTTCATTTCTAGATACCACCACAAAATATATTTTTCTAGAGTCTTACCTTCTCATTACTTTGTCTTTACACTATTACTTTTTTTAAAAATCACCTTTGTTTTTCTCACTCCTCCGGTATATGTAACACTTTTTTCAGTTTACTAGTTTTTGTATATAGTAGCCTTTTGATGTTCTTCTGGGACTAATGCCAATAATTGACCAAATTTGCAAATGTCCCGACATCATATAACTATACCCATAAAATACATTAAACTTTATGAATGCAATTACTCTTTCAAATCTGTAAGTATGGGTACCTAAAGTAAAATTTAAAATTTTCTAGTTTTAAAGAACTATTTTTTTTTTTTTTAGAATTATCTCTTTTACTTTCTATCATTATGTATGAAAATTAGCTTTCTTTTGAGGGTTTTTGTAAAGAAATTTTTGAGATTTCAGAAAAGGAAAAAGTATACAAAAATAAAAATTAGCCATAATCAGACCACCTCATAATTGTGGTAGCATGTTGGTATTAAGTTTTTTCTCATATGTACATTTGTGATGATTTTTTGTTTTATTTTTAAATAAATAATAGGATGTTATAATCATTTTTGTGACATGTATTTTCTTTGCTTTTAAATTTTTCTGATTATGTTTAATATGAATGCCTCATTTTCTAAAATCTAGATGTCTTTTAAGTTATTTAATTTTCTGCAATTGTCTGGATCCTTTGCCTTTTGTTGGATTCCCTGTCATCTTTTGATTGCTTGCTTTTATCATTTATTCTCTCCTTTTTGGGTAGCATATTTTTTTATAGCTTCTTGATAAAAACAATATTGGAAAAGCATATATTTGAGATGTTATGTGCCTGAAAAGTATATTGTATCCTCATGTGTAATTGTCTGATCCAATATAAAATTCATTATTGAATATTTTCTTCAGTATTTTTCTCAGCTTTTGAGTCCTGATCCCTTTTGCTCATTTCCCTGTGTTTTATTGAACTTAATATGGAGTGCTATTTTATGTTTTCTATGAGTTCTTTCTCATTGTCCTAGCGTTTTTTTAAAACTTTGTTCCATTGATTTGCTATCATTTTATCTCATTGACAATGTTAATTATTACTCTGAAATGTTTTTCTGCTCCCCTCACTGGCCTCTTCTGATTCTCTGCTTTTATCACTGTCGTTCATGTTGGAAACTTTCCTCAAATATTTTTTTTTTTGGCTCTCTAGTCATTGCTGACACTGAGACACTAAAAAGCTAATTGTCAGAAGTGTGTGTTGTGTTGTGTTGTGTTGTGTTTGATGGAGTAGGGCTGGAGCTCAGGCTTCTTTAGTGGAAATCACTGTATGGTAGTCCTGAGGTTAGCTAGCATTTTCATTGTAGACTAAACTGTTGGTATTGATAATTATTTTCTCTGGGGAAGTTTAGTTTCTTTGCAGAAGTATGTTTCAGTTTACTTAAGTTTGGTTGCTGTCTGCCATTTGCATGTTGGACAGGGTGAAGGAGCTCCCAACAATTTGCACTTCACATATATACCTCCTCTGTGTCTGGTAATTCCAAATCTCTGGTTTATTTTCTTCAGGGAATGCACTACTGGACTTCCAAGATGAGTGTGTGGTAGAGGAATTGCCTGACTGTCTAGGTTGAAGTGGAGATTTAGACATTTAATTACTTCATATATGAACTTTTAAATAATATATTTCACCCTGGATGGAACTGGAGAGCATTATGCTAAGTGAAATAAGCCAGTCAATGAAGGAAAAATACCACATGATCTCACTCATTTATGGATAATAAAGACCATTATAAACTTATGAACAAAAATAGATACAGAGGCAGAGCAGCATGGAACAGACTGTCAAACTATAGTGGGAAGGCCGGGGAGGGTTGGGGGGCAGGAGGGGAGGGTAAGAGATCAACC
>NW_005356674.1:2744950-2749648 GCF_000412655.1 Myotis brandtii
GTAATACTCTTTGTAATACTTTAAGCAATAAAACAATTTTTTAAAAAAGAAAATAAAAAAAATATATTTTACCCTCCATATCCATAGGTTCTGCATTCACAGATTCAACCAACTATGGATGGAAAATATTCAAAAAACCATGTTATATTGTTGCTTGTAGAGCCTATGATGGCTGCATCTGTACTGAACATGTACAGACATTTTTTCTTCTCATTATTTCCTAAACAACTGTTTGCATAACATACATTGTATTAAGTCTTATAAGTAATTTAGAGATGATTTGAAGTATACAGGAGGATGTTCATAGGTTATATGCAAATACTACACCATCTATATATACTAGTAGTATAAAAGCCTAAGCAACTGTCCAACCAGTAGCTATGATGTGCAGTGACCACCAGGGGGCAGATGCCCCGACCAGTAGCTATGACGTGCACTGACCACCAGGGGGCAGATGCTCAACGCAGGAACTGCCGAACAGCAGCAACTTTGCAGAGCTCCCTCTCACACTCCAGGACCCCTCAGGGGATGTCGGACTGCCGGTTTCAGCCCAATACCCACAGGCCTGGCCAAGGGATCCCACCTGCTAGAGGGACCCCGCTCACTCTGCAGACACCCTTCGAGTCCCAGCACCATGCCAGGTGCTGCTGGCCCGGGAGGGACCGTGGGAGGTTGGCTCCAGGGCGTGTCTGGCCCATCTCGCCCAGTCCTGCTCCACTGGCCACCTTCTAATTAATTTACTTTCACTGTGCACAAATCCATGCACCAGGCCTCTAGTGTTATATAAGGGACTTTAATTCCTGAATGCTTCTGGGTTCTACAGAGCAAAATAGTTTGTGGGGTTTTTTCTTTTAGAAATAGTTGTCACACTTAGTCACAATTTGTTTTGATTTGTGTGCTCTCTGCTCATTCTGCTTTCCATATTCATATATTAATATATTGTCATTTGGTGTTGCAAGTATTGTCTCTTGATTTATTAAAGGTGAAAATTGTTTTTTCCTTATTATTATAGTTGGGTTTTTAAGAGGCACAGGAATTGGTAAATCTTGATTATTTAGAAAGTAGAAGTTTGTTGTAAGCCTTTTTGTTTCTTTAAATAAGTTTTTTTTTTAAACCAAGAAGAAATATAATTATACCTCTGTTACAGATTTAGTTTGTTCCATTAGCAAACAAATTTCTAGGGTGTACAGTAATAGTTTTCAAATGTATAGTAGCGACAAATATAAATGCAGTTTTTAGTTTTCATTTTTGTTTAGAAAGACATAGGTGCAAATTGTTAGATATTGATTAAAAGAGTCACCCTGGCCACGTAGCTCAGTTGATTGGAGGAGCATCATCCCACGCGTGCACCAAAAGGATGCAGGTTTGATTCCAGGTCAGGACACATCCTAGGTTGCAGGTTTGATCCCTGGTCAGGGCATGAGGCAAAACATCAACATTGATGTTTCTATCTCTCTTCCTGACCCTCCCCCTCAATGCCTACAATCTTAATTTAAACCATTTTATTTGCTGGTAACCACTTCCTTTTGTTCCAGTGTTTTTCCTCTGTGTTTCCAGCTCCAGTATTGTTTTTCTTCTATTGGGACTGTAAATCCATTAATGCTCTATTTTTAGTATACTCTTTATGTCTTCACTTCTTCAGTTCAGATTCTGTCCTTCAGATTTTTTATAATCATGTCCTACTCCATACCTGCACCAAAGCAGCTGAAAGTGGCTGATGAAAAACACATAATCATAATGTTGGGGCTTTACATTTTTCTCTCAAGTGGACCTTTAATGCTACCTATGAATCCTATTACACTATTCTCCATAGATTTGCCACTTTCTTATAAGATTATTTTATACCTTCTTAAACCTATAATATCTCGTATCCTCTTAGCTGATTATCTAGCTTCCTTAGAGACAGAAGAGATTAAGGATTAAGCCTACTTACTAGTATCTAGGTGCAGCTCTATCCATATCTCTAATTACAGTGCCCTCTCTCTAAGGTCAGTCCATGCTCTTGTGCAGTGGATCTAATCCCTGTTCACCGCCTCAAGAACTTTGCTCTCCAAGATGTTTTTTCTCTCTCCCGACTTCAATTTCCCCTCTTTTATTAGATAATTCTTATCATTATACCAAGATGCTATAACAGCTCTTATCTGTTAGAAACATTCTATATCAGTCAGGGCTCTCCAACAACACAGGACCAATAGAAGATATACTTACTTTCGTGTGTGCGCGCCCACACATACACACACACACACACACACACAAAGATAGATTGTGTGTGTGTGTGTGTGTGTGTGGGGGGGGGGGGGGTGTGTGTGTGTGTGTTTGGGAGAAGGAGATTTACTTCAATGAATTGGCTCGTGAGGTTGTAGGAACTGGCAAATTTGAAATTTGTAGGGCAGGCCAGCAGGCTAGAAACTTAGGCAAGAGTTGTACAGTTTTGAGGCAGATACTGCTTCTCTAGGAAAACTCAGTTTTTGCTCTTAAGGCATTCAGTTCATTGGATGAGGCCCACTACATTATTGAGGGTAATCTCCTTTACTTAAAATCAACTGAATGTTGCCCAGGCCAGTGTGGCTCAGTTCATTGAGCATCATGCCATGCATCGAACAGTTGTCGGTTCCATTCCTGGTCAAGGCACATGCCCTGGTTTCGACAGCTGATCATGTTTCTCTCTCACATTTATGTTTCTCCCTACTCCTTTCCCTTCCTCTCTCTCTAAAATCAATAAAAATACATTTTTTTAAAATCAACAATGCTAATCTAGCTACAAAATACATTTACAATAACACCTACATTAGTGTTTGATTAAATACTATCACCTAGCCAAGTTGACACGTAAGATTATCATACCTTCCCTTATTTTCTTACATTCCTCTAGCTGCAATTCCATTTCTCTTTTTTTAAGCAGCTAATCTCAAAGAATTATTTCTATTCACTATTTTTACTCCCCTCCTACTCTCCCTTTTTAAATTTTTTTTTTTTTTAGAGAGAGAAACTTGGATGTGAGAAACATCAATCAATAGAGACAGAAGAGATTAAGAATTAAGCCTACTTACTTATCTAGGTGCAGCTGTATCCATATATCCATATCTCTTATTACAGTGCCTCCTATAGGCACCCCAACAGGGTATTGAATCAGCAACCTGGGCATGTTCCCTAATCAAGGAATCAAACCCACCCCTTTCCATGCATGGGAGAATCCTCCAACCAACTGAGCCACACCGACCAGGGTTCTTCTTACTCTCTTTGAACACACTTCAATCAGGTTTCTCTCTCTACCACTTCAGTGCCTTTGCTCTTGAGGTAAGCAATTACCTTTTAATTGTCCAAATCACCAGGCAACTCTCAGTTATCATCATTTTCTCTCTTGAAAGACATAACTACTTATTCCTTCTTTTTAAAAAAATATATATATATATATATTTTATTTATTTTTTACTGAGAAGAAGGGAGAGGGATAGAGAGTTAGAAACATCGATGAGAGATCAGAGAGGAAGGGAGAGAGAGAGAGAAACATCAATGATGAGAGAGAATCATTGATTGGCTGCCTCCTGTACGCCCCCTACTGAGAACAGAGCCCACAACCCCGGGTTATGTGCCCTTGGCTGGAATCAAACCTGGGATCCTTTAGTCTGCAGGCCGATGCTCTGTCCACTGGGCCAAACCAGCTAGGGCCTACTTATTCCTTTTTGAAGCACTGTCTTCGCTTGTTTTCTGGAATACCACACTGTCCTGGTGGATCTTAGAAAGCTAAGCGGTAAATACTGAATTAACTCAGGACTCAATCTTCAGATGCCTTTATCTTTTGTCTTCATTCACTCCTTAGAGAATAAAGTGAAAACCAATTTCATAGTTTTTTAAATTATTTCTGTTAAAATATAATTATGATGGGAGAGGTAGTAGTCATGTGATCTTAAAAATTAAAAAACACATCTTATGGTGCAATGTCACTTTTCCACTCACAGCTCTTAGCCATCAAATTCTCTTCCTTGAAGACAACCAATCGCCAGTTTCTTATATATCTTTCCATATTTTATGATAATAATAGTACATGCATATTCAATGAGAGGCAGTATGCTGTAATGGTTAAGAACTTGGATTACAGAGCATAATTGCCTGTAATTAAATTCTATCTCTGCCAGATACTGACTGTATAACTTGCAAGTCTCTTAGCCAATCTGTGCCTCAGTTTTCTCTTATGTAGGCTGAGGACCACATCAGCGAAATAGAAGACAAGGTAGGAAAAAACACACAAATACAGGAGCAACTGGAAAAAAAAAACTTAAAAAGCAGGAGGAGAGCTTTAAGGGAGCTTTGGGACAACACAAAACGAAACAACATTCGCTTAATAGGGGTACCAGAAGGAGAGGAGGAGAAGCAAGGAATAGAAAACCTGTTTGAAGAAATAATGACAGAAAACTTCCCTGATACTGGCAAGAAAAAAACTACACAAGTCTAAGAAGCACATAGAGTGCCAAACAAGATGAACCCCAAAAGACCAACACCAAGACACATCATAATTAAATTGGCAAACACCAACGACAAAGTAAGAATCTTAAAGGCTGCCAGAGAGAGACAGAAAGTTGCCTACAAGGGATCTCCTATTAGAATATCAGCTGACTTCTCAACAGAAACACACCAGGCAAGAAGGGAATGGAATGAAATATACAAAGTGATGCAAAGCAAGGGAATGAATCCAAGAAT
>NW_005356674.1:2752823-2763837 GCF_000412655.1 Myotis brandtii
CCAAAGAACTTGTATGCATGCATATAAGCATAAGTGATGGATGTGGACAACAGGGGGGGGAGGGGGAGGGCAGGATTGGGGGGATAAGGACACATTTGTAATACCTTATTCAATAAAGGGAAGAAAATTTTTAAAAAGATAATTATAATAGTACTTGATAGAGTTGTGAAGTGTAAATGAACAGGTATGTATAAAGAGCTTAGAAGAGTGGCACATAAAAATAAAAAACACATTCCTTTTGCATAAATACTAGCATAATATACACATTGACAGGCATCTTGCTCCTGCCCTTCCCCATAAACAAGTAACTTGGTGGGCTTTTCTTTACAGCACACAAAATCATGCCACTTTTTCCTAATGACTGAATAGTTAACCATTGGATGGATGTGCCATCCAGTTTTTGTGTCTAAATACCAGTATCTTTGATGATGACTTCCAAATGTTATATCTACTAGACATTTCTACTTACTAGTAGATACCTAATAACCACAAAAATTCTCTTCTTGCATTTTCTATTTATCTCAATTCCTACATTATAATCCTGTATCATAAAGAGCTAACATTCAAATGGTCCTTGTGCCCTCTCACCGGAACTGCTCAGACACTCAACAATGGGGAGAGAGGAATGGGGACCAGCCAGGCACAAATGAACTCGTGCAAAAGGAATGGGGGAGGGGGGTGGGACCAGCCAGGCACAAAGGAGCTCGTGAGAGAGGAATGGGGACCAGCCAGGCTGCGGCCCAGGAGAGGGACAAGCCGCATGCCCCGCGGTCCCGGGCACTAGTGGCTGCACCTGCGCTTGTGGTCCGGGAGAGGGATAAGCTGTATGCTCCGTGGTCCCGGGTGCCTGCGGCTGTGGCCCAGGCGAAGCCGCCCACCCACAGTCCCCTGCAGCTGCGGCCGGCCTGGGTCCTGGGTGTCTGTGGCCGGCCAGAGGGAGGGAAACCCGGGTCCTGGATGCCTGTGACCGGCCAGAGGAGTGAATCCTGGGTGCGGGGCAAGGCAGAGGCGGTTAGAGGCAATCAGGCCAGCAGGGCAGCAGTAAGGGGCGATCAGGCAGGCAGGTAGAAGTGGTTAGGGGCGATCAGGTAGGCAGGCAGAGGGGTTAGGGGCAATCAGGCAGGCAGGTGAGCAGTTAGGAGCCAGTGGTCCCGGATTGCGAGAGGCAAGTTGGACATCCCCTGAGGGGCCCCCCCCCCCAACCCCTGTGCACAAATTTCATGCACCAGGCCTTTAGTCTATTATATTATAGTTCTACCTTAAAAATATATTTCACATCTAAACATTTTTCTGTACCTATTGCTACAACTTATATCCAAGCTAACTTTGCTTTACTGAGTTGCTCAAGGCCAAAATCTAGTCATCATTGCAACCATTCATCAAAATATAGGGTGTCCCCCAAAAATTTATATACACTCACTTTGAATAATTATAAAGGCAGTGTTTATTACAATACATTTCATTTTCTTTTAACCTATTTTTATTTATTTTTTTTAATCCTCACCTGTGGAGTGAGGATATTTCTTTGATTTTTAGAGAGAGTGGAAGGGATGGGGAAGGAGGGAAGAGAGAGAGAGAAACATTGAGTTGTTAGAGACACATTGATTGGTTGCTTCCCGCTCATGCCCTGACCAGGTCCGGGGATTGAACCTGTACCCAAGGTACGTGCCTTTGACCCAGAATCTATCCTGAGACCCTTCAGTCTCAGGGCCTACACTCTAACCACTGAACCAAACCAGCCAGGACTTATTTTCAAAATTGAGCTACCAGCTATTATAGTATGTATACTTTTAGCGGGGTGGGGATACCCTGTATTTTCAACTCTCTCTTCGGTGTACTATTTGTTCTCTCCTTTTCTCCTTTTACTGTTCTATAGTCTGTTACCCAGAAGTTTAGAATGTAAATCAGAATATTTCTCACCTCAAATTTTCCAGTGGGTCTTACCTCACTTAGATTTAATCATGAGATCTTATTTGATCCTAGTAGAACCCTTATAATGTGGCCCCTTGATTTTTTGCTTCAACCTCATCTCCTGCCTATTTCTATGCTTTAGCCACACTAACCACCTTGCTCTTTTATGAGTGCCCTCATAACAATTTACCTCATTGCCTTTGGAACACTGTTCTGTTATACATGCTTTCTCACTCACTTCATGCTTAAACATGAGCTCTTCAAAGAGGCCTTCTTGCCTGACAATCCTCTTTACTCATTATCCTTTTACTATACTTTTTTTAAACCATACTTTAGTTTTCTTGATAGATATTTTCATTATCTGACTATTTTTCATTTATATATTATCTGTTTGTTTATTCTCACTAGGGAGTAAAAAATATGAGGGCAGGTACTGTCTTGTGCACTTTTTTCTTTTTTCTTTTTTTCTGTGCACTTTTTTACTTCTAGTACTCAGCATATGTTGGGTTGACCAATGAATGGGGAAGCAATTAAGTGCTTCTTGAACTCTCTGTGGTGAAAGACTAGTTTTTAAATTACCAACCTGTTATAATCTAGTACTTGTAAAATATAATACAATTATTTTCAAAATAAATAGTTTTAGTGTCATTTCATTACTAGATTCAACAGACATAGATTACTCTGTCAAATTATTTACAAACATTTCTAAAAATGCATGCTCATATTTAGTTTTGGATATTTAGTTTGGATATTTAGTGAGTTCATTTTTTATAACTGATTTGTACTTAAATTGAAGTGGTAACAAGCCGTTTTTTGCAAACTACACTTCTGAGTAGCACAAGTTTACCATTCTATAGAACTAGAACAAGTAGTAGTCAACAGTTAAAATTCGAAGGATAAATGAAGTATTCTTTTTGGTTGACAAGGAGAAGGCACTTAACAGCCCATGTAACAGAATTCAGCCTGAACTCCCATATGATTATTCATTTATAAAATGGTTCTGTTAGAAATGCCAGTAAAATGTAATTAGTGCTCACACTATGCAGAAATGAGTCTTTTTTTTAGTAGAGTCAATTAGACATCACAATCCCCATGCTGTATCTATGTCTTTAAGTTGGAAGTCTTTCTTTAATAGCTATTTATTTGCTATGTGTTGGTGGTATGTTAAATAAAAGTTTTAGTGAAGTATATGTTTACAGATTCATAAATATTTTGTCTCAGTAAATACTACTATATTATATCTAATACTTTTCTGAAAATGTTTTGATTATTTTGCATTTTTTCATTGTTTTAGTGTGTTGATTTATTTTGTTTATATATAACTAGGATGGGTGGCAAGTCATTACATAATGACAGTTGGAGTTTGGGATCTAGGTTCACAAAGAGATACATAGCTGAAAGCAAAAGCTATTAAATTCAAGAAAATATGTATCTCAGCTTCCACTGGTGAATTCCATCCAGGGTTGGTGTTAATTTTAATGCTTTCCAACTCCTTGATCTTCAAGTCACTTTGTTTTAGAGAACTAAAAGTATATAGTAAATTAAGCTTCATTGGGTAAGACTTTGTATGCTCAGGACATGCTCTGTTAAACTATTATCCCTGACTTGGGCAGTTTGAATGCCACAGTTCCCTCATGTTCTTTAGCTCTTTCCCTTTTTTATACAGATTAATTTAAAAGGTGCTTTTATCCTTCATAATATTATCAGATATTCTGCTCACAATGTGTAAAATGCTATAAAATTACTAGCCTATATTTTGAAACAGAATATTTCTCACTATATTGAGACATTGTATCTCAGGAAAAAGAAAACATTTTCATTAAATACATTTCTAAATGGACTCTATAACGTTAATACATTTGTTTTCAGGATTTATGTCTTATATTTTGATTTAAGGGCAGTAGCAATCACTATTAACATGGAGTTAGCCAAAATGTAGATAGAGTTTCAGAATAACAGTGAGAGAGAGAGAGAGAGAGAGAGAGAGAAGATAGGTAGGTAGGTAGGTAGGTAGAGATATAGCATTCTGTATATACTAGAGGCCCGGTGCATGAAATTCATGTATTGGGCGGGGGACTGGGGGGGGGGGTGTTCCTCAGCCTGGCCTGCACCCTCTCCAATCCGGAACCCCTCAGGGGATGTCCAACTGCAATCCAGGACCACTGGCTCCTAACCGTTCACCTGCCTGATCGCCCCTAACCACCTCTGCCTGCCAGCCTGATTGCCCCCTAACTGCTCCCCTGCCGACTTGATCACCCTCCTAACTGCTCACCTGCCTGCCTGCCTGCCTGTCACCCCTAACCACCTCTGCCTGCTGGCTGGATGCCCCTAACTGCCCTCCCCTGCTGACCTCATCATCCCTAACCGCCTCTGCCTCGGCCCCGCCACCGTGGCTTTGTCCAGAAGGATGTCTGGAAGATGTCCGGTCTAATTAGCATATTACCCTTTTATTAGTATAGATGTTTATATATGTATTTAAAGGGAAATAGTGACATTTTAAAAGAAATGCATGCTCATATTTAGTTTTGGATATTTAGTTTGGATATGAAGATAAGTGGATCAATTTTTCCAAAACACTGATCAGTTCATTTTTTATAACTGAACATTTGTTTTTGCAGGTGAATAACCTTAAAAAAATGAGGGAAATTATTTTATCAACACCACCCCTCTTATTCCTCTACCAATATTTTCTACATTTTCACCATCTCAATAATGAATATAAATATGAATAGACAAAAGTTTAAGGTTTATGTCATACCTGTTTCTCAGAGCACTTGAAACAGAAGTTTGAAAATATTTAACAGGACTTACAAATACAAGTGAACATTTAAAAGTACGTTAACACTATGACTAGGGAAAATAGGTCAGTCAGAAATTCACAGAATACATTTTTAATGAATTTAATGAGATTGGTAGGATCAGTCTATTTTTCAGGGATTGGAGGTTATGTTATGCCATTCACTGAGGTGAGCAATACAAGCAGAGGATCCATCTTCGGGGTACAGATCATGAACTGATTGATGCATCTACCTAATAAAGAAAGGTATTAAGGAAGCAATTGTATATACAGAGCTGGTGGTCAGAAGAGTAGGTTTGATTAGTATGCTCTCACTAAGGTGTGCATATTTGAGGACTCAGGAGATTGGTTGTAGAAGATACTATCTAAATCCGTCATGCTGATGGTTAGTAGGATGAGGCTGTTTTTAAGTGGGAAAGGTTAATGAGCCAAACTCTAGTGACACTGTTTCAGAGTACGATGACAACTTCTATAAAATAATTTTTCTTTTTCTTTTTAACTTAAATTATGCCTGGATTATAAAACAAATTCTTTTCATCTGTTTCCATTATAAATTTGTAACCTTATGGATGAAGTTCTGATTCATAGTTGAATACTATAGTCTTCCTTTATTTTATAGCCATGAAGCTCATGACTGCTCTGGTGAATGTTGCCTTAAACCTCAGTATTCATCAGGATAATACACAGAGACAATATGAAGCTGAAAGAAATAAAATGATTGGGAAAAGAGCCAATGAAAGGTTGGAGTTACTACTTCAGAAACGCAAAGAGGTAAGTTTCATGATATTTGAAATTCTTATGTTATGTAAATGTGTAGGAAATATATATCATACTGGATTTTTTAATTCCCTGTAAAACAGACTGTGTATTTTCTTAATTTACTTTTTAAAATTGTATTATTTGATCTCAAAGTTTTAAAATGAAACTACAGTATTCAGCCAGTGATTATCTGAGTGCTGTCTAATGGCAGAAGAGAATCACAGAACAATTCTACTTTTGAAAACAGGTGTTACAGGAGTTAGGGTAACTCATAAACATTATCAGGCTATGGCCAAAGAAAACATGATAAGTATTAACATAAGAACTAAGAGCCAGCAAAGCCTACATTTCTAGGAGAAAGCCGAAGCCTTCACATTAGCTAAATATATAAGGCACTCTTGTGAATAAGATCAGTCTTAGTTTTACAATGAAATTTTCATATGTGTTGAAAATTACTTTAAACTAGATTTTTAGTAGGTAATATTTTTATTCAATACGAAATAAAATTTTAGATCTACAGTATTAGTGTATATTTTAACTTGAAAAAGGATTAATATCACATTGCTATAAATTTTTATCAATGCATAATGGCTTATAACAGGCAATAAGAAGCAGCAAGCTTATGATTAAATTATTATCCATTCTGTATTAGCATGCTAGGGCTGCTGTAATAGATACCACAAACTGAGTGGCTTAAAGAAAAGGAATTTTTTTCTCAGAGTTCTATGGGCTACAAGTCAAAGATAATTCCAGTCTTTACATGGCCTTCTCCCTGTGTGTGTGCAAGTTTCTAACTTTCTACTTTTTCTAAAGAAACCCCTCATATTGGATTATGGGGCCACCCTACTTTGGTGTGGCCCTATCTTAGCCTACAACCTCTGCCACACCCTATTTCCAAATAAGGTTTGATGTAGCAAGGGTTAGCACTTTAGCATATGAATTTTTGAGGGGTACAATTCAACTCAGAACACATACTATATTTGTAATACTATGGGAGTAAATTTTGGAACTGTGGCTTCAGTAAGTACTACTAACCAAACTATATACTTCTTATAAATTAATTTTTTTTAATAATAAGTGCAAGAAAAGTGTAACTTACAAGTAAGTTGCAATATTATGAATGCTTTACCATAAAGTTATTCTTATTTCAGTCGAACCTGAAACAGTATACAGCAAAAAAATAAATCTGGCTCTGATTGAGTGGCTCAGTCCCATATACCAAGGGGTTGTGAATTCGATTCCAGGTCAGGGCACATACCTGGGTTGTGGTTTGATCCCTAGTTGGTGCATGTGTGGGAGGCAACCAATCAATGTTTCTCTCTCTCTCTCTCTCTCTCTCTCTCTCTCTCTCTCTCCCTCCTTTTCCTGTCTCTCTAAAAATCAATAAAAACATATCTTCAGCCCTAACCGGTTTGGCTCAGTGGATAGAGCATCAGCCTGCGGACTCAAGGGTCCCAGGTTCGATTCCGGTCAAGGGCATGTACCTTGGTTGTGGGCACATCCCCAGTGGGGAGTGTGCAGGAGTCAGCTGATTGATGTTTCTCTCTCATTGATGTTTCTAGCTCTCTATCCCTCTCCCTTCCTCTCTGTAAAAAATCAATAAAATATATTTTTAAAAAAACAAAACATATCCTCAGGGGAGGATTTAAAAAAAAAAAGTCTGAAGGAATAAGTCTGAGGAGTTTTGCCACATTGGAGTATGCAGTTAAAGCCAGTATTTCACTGAGTATTAATACAAAACAAATTAGAATAAGAAATACTACATTGAATGTAATTTTATATCAGTGTTTTTATTCCTTTTGAGCAGTGAATAAACTCAAACTTTAACTCTCATCAGTAGTGTTGCCTGAAATTTATTATCTTTGCTGTAGTGTTTTATTTTGTTGCTACATTCCACCACTGATGGCTAGGAACCTTGTTACTTTCTATTATGCCTCCTATACTGGGAACTTGGCCTACTCTAAGTCTTGAGCTAATCAGATGTAAAGTCATATTTGGATACTTTAGGTAGAATAGGAAATTTCTTCTACAGTGGCAAGTATGTTAATCATGGGAGATCTGTTGCCAAGAAAGGCAAAATCAAGCCAGGGACCTGGTTTGGACAAAAAAGTTTAGAAATTGAGGACTATTCCCAAAGCTAATGATATTTTGGAGATAGGAATCTCACCACCTTAGCACCACTCCTTTTAATGTCAAGAAAGAGAGAGAGGTTCTTAATCCACTAGTATAGTTGTAGAAATAATGCAAGAATACTGGTAATATCATATTGCACAATAAGTGAGAAAAAGGATTGATAATTATTCAAAATGAGAATAACCAGTTATTAAAAACAATTGGAACTCATTATAAATCAGATATTTTTAACCTGTGTGCCTCAAGAGGCATTCTGGTGTGCCACAAGAATTTTTAAAACATGCAATACCTGACTATTTAGTTAGGAGCACTGACCTATTTTCCCTGAGATTGTCAAACACAACAATAGCCATCCGGTGTGAATGAATCAAAATTATACCTGTTTTTTTGTCAGATGGGCAAAAAAAAATTTTGGGTGTGCAGCAGAATTTTAATAATTAGTTTGTGTGCGCCGTGAGATGAAAAAGGTTAAAAACCACTGTTCTAAATAAAATGATCAACATTTTAATTAATTTATTTTTTATTTCAGCTACAAGAAAATCAGGATGAAATCGAAAATATGATGAACTCTATTTTTAAGGGTATATTTGTTCATAGATACCGGTAAGGGATTTTTAAAATCATTTAGAAGATTTTTAACTTATAATTTATTGCTTCTTTGTAGTTCTAGGTAGTTCTAGAGATATAAAACTCTGTCTTGATTTGTTTTCTGGAAAACACCTTTGGTTATAAAAGCTAAATAAATGTTACTGTTATGCTGTTACTGCCACACTCTTCCAAATTCAGAACATAACACTGTTAGAGGCACCCTCTGTACTTGCACTTGTATTGATGGAATAGGTAGTCTTAAGTTTATGTGCCCTTAATAAGATGTGATTGTCTTGATAATTGCCTTGCTTCCTGTCTTGTGGTACTCACCTTGTTCCATGATCAAATTAACCAGCAGTCTGTGAAGATAATACAACTTCATAACATTATTTTTCTTTACCTTCAACTATATGCATGAAAGTAGAAGCATAGCATTTCCCAACTATTTTTATCATGCTACATTGCAAATGAATTTAGGTTGTCTTTCTGTGAAACCTGTGAACTTTAAAAACATTAACCACATTATTAAAGAGCATATTTCACAAGAATTAGTGGCTCATATACATACACTTGTTACCTTCTGTTAATTATACATGCTTACTTTGGGTTTCACTTTCTCTGTTCTTTAGTTTCTCAAGGTGGAAACTGAGATAATTGGTTTGAAACTTTTTTTTTCCTAATATAGGAATTTAGTCCTATACATTTCTCTCTTAGCACTACTTTAGCTATATCCCCTAAATTTGCACATGTTGTGTTTTCATTTTCATTCAGCTCAAAATATTCTTATACTTTGGCTCATTTCTTTGACCCATGGGTTATTTAGAAGTGTGGTATTTAGTTTGCAAATATCTGAGATCTTTCCAAATAATTTTCTGTTACTGATTTTTAATAGTTCCATTGTAGTCAGAGAACATACTTTGTATGATTTGAATGTTTTTAAATTTATTGAGATTTGTTTTATGGTCCACAATATGGTCTATCTTGATAAATGTTTTAGTTGCTGAGGAAAAGAATGTGTATTGTGCTTTTTCTTTGTATCAATTAGGTCAAAATTTGTTGATAGTGTTGTTTAAGTCTTTCATCTTTACAAATTTACTGTTCTGAGAGAACTTTTACAGTACTTTTTTGTGTTTATGATACAATGTATTATCACATAAATGACTTGCAAATATTCCCCCCCCCCCCCCCCCCCCCCCTTTTTTTCTCTTTCTGTTTTGCTTCATAATGCCTTTTGGAGAGCAAAAGCTTTCCATTTAAATGAAGTCATTTCTTGATTTTATTTCTGTGGTAATGTTTTTGATGTCATATTTTTTTTAAAATATATTTTATTGATTTTTTACAGAGAGGAAGAGAGAGAGATAGAGAGTTAGAAACATCGATGAGAGAGAAACATCAACCAGCTGCCTCCTGCACATCTCCTACTGGGGATGTGCCCGCAACCCAGGTACATGCCCTTGACCGGAATCGAACCTGGGACCTTTCAGTCCGCAGGCCGACGCTCTATCCACTGAGCCAAACCGGTTTCGGCTGATGTCATATTTTGAGCATTTAGTCTAACCCCAAAATTTTCTTCTGCGTTTTATTCTAGAAGTGTAATCATTTAATCTTTTCAGTTAAGTTATGAACCATATATAAAATTAATTTCTGAATATGGTACAATAATAAAGATGTAAGTCCAATTTTTGCATATGGATATTAATTTGTCCAAGCACCATTTGGTGAAAGACTATCCTTCTCCAATTGATTTGTCTTGGCACTGTTCTTGAAAATCAAATGACCATAAATACTGTACAAGGTTTTACTTCTGGATTTGCTAATCTGTCTGTGTTTATACTCATACCAACTATATTTATTACTTTAGCTTTAGAGTAGGTGGGATTTTTTTTAGCTTTATTGATTTATAATTGACATATAGCATATGTAATTTCAAGGTATACAATGTGATGATTTGATACACATATATATTGTTAAATAATGATGACAGTAAGGTTAGTTAGTACCTCCATCACATCACATACTAGTAATTACCTTTTGTGTGTGTGTGTGGTGATAACAATTTGAGATGTACTCTCAGTAACTTTCAAGTATGTAATACAGTATTGTTTTCTATAGTCACCATACGATACATTAGATCCCCAGAACTTATGACCATTTTCCTTATTTTCCCCAATACTCCCCCCCTCCCACCCCTCCAAGCCTCTGGCAGCCACCATTCTGCTCTCTCTTTCTTTGAATTTGACTATCTTAGATTCCATATTTAAGTGAGAACATACAGTCTTTTATAGTAAGTTTTTAATATCAAGTAGTGTTAAGTCCTCCTCCTTTGTTCTTTTTCAAAATTGTTGTGATTATTATACCTCTTCCATTTTTCTATGTAAATTTTAGGATTAGCTTGTCAATTTTTACTCAAAAGCTTGTTGGGATTTTGGTGGAGAATATAAGGAATCTGTAGACCAGTTTGGAGAGAATTACCCTCTAAATAATACTGAATCCTCCAATCTATGATTGCATCTTAATTTATTCAGATATCCTTTAATTTTTCTAAGGAATTTTTTATGATTTTTCAGTGTACAATTTTTCAGTGATTTTATTTTTATGTTATTATTGTAAATGGAATTGGTTTTTTTTTAATTTCTGTTTTGTTTTGTTTTTTAATATGTTTTTATTGAATTCAGAGAGAAAGGCAGAGGGAGAGATAGAAACATCAATACTGAGAGAGAATTGTTGATTGGCTGCCTCCTGCAAACCCCACACAGGGGGATGGAGCCTTCAACCCTGGCATGTGCCCTGACCGGGAATTGAACCGTAATCTCCTGGTTCATAGGT
>NW_005356674.1:2765229-2768067 GCF_000412655.1 Myotis brandtii
TCCCTATTTTTAATGGTCTGGCCCTCTAGCAACTTCAGTGAGAAATTATAGCTAATTTGCCTACAAACGTCAGGTGGTCATAATAATCTGGCCACTCAGTGTATAATCCTCTTACATGCTACTGGGTTTTATTTGCTGATATTTCATTACGGAATTTTGTGTTTACTTCTATAATGGCAATACTTGGGTTACTGGCCTCATAGAATACACCACATAGCCTGCCTGTTCAGTCGTTTGATTGTCCCTCACTAACCCCTCTGCCGGCCTGGTCGCCCCACACAGCCTGCTGTTCAGTCGTTTGGTTGTCCCTCACTAACCCCCCTGCCGGCCTGGTCGTAGGCAGCCATCTTGTGAGGGTGTGAGGGTTAATTTGCATATTGCCTCTTTATTATATAGGATATATTGGTCAGATGATTTTTCAACCACTTCACTTTCCCATCACCTTAACAACTAGCTGTAACCAATTCTGTTATTTTTTTTTTTTTGGTGCCATTTTTTGTGTGTGTTTTTATCTCTTCTATGCTCTCCTTTAACCTCTTGCACATAAATACTTGCTATAACAACTGTTTTAATGTCCTGTTTTACTAGTTTATCTGCATCATTTTCTGGTTCTGTTTGTATTGATTTTTTTCCTTATAGGTTATTTTCCTGCTTCTTTGTATGATTGGCAATATTAATTGGATGCCAGACATTGTTTTGCTCTGTTGAGTGCTAGATAATTTTATAAGTATTTATCAACTTTTTGTGAGGAACATAATTATGTTTGATTCTATCAAGACTTGTTTTTAAAGGGTTGTTAGGTGGGCCAGAGCCACATTTTGTCTCAGGCTAATTTTCCCTCAATAATAAGATAATATTATTCCTTATACTCTATTCCTTGTGAATTACAAGTATTTTCTGCTCTGGCTCATTAGTACAGAAAGTATTCCCAACCCTATGTTTTCTCCAGAGATTGCTCTCTCTGCTCTTTTCATTCTTTCCCCGGCCTTGGGTGGTTTGATTCACATGCTGTTTATTTCTCAGCTGAGTAAAAAGGGTCTTTCATAGCTCCTTCTCTCTATGGCTCTCTCTCCTCTGGTACTATGCTTTTTAAACTCTAGCTACCTTGTCCTCTAGAGTCCCAGCTTATTTTCCTCAACTCAGGGATATTTCCAGGCTCTGCCTAGATTCTTCTGCAGATAGCAGTCTGTGAAATCTTAAGGCTCACCTAATTTGTTACCCCTCTCTCACTGATTACTGTTCTACTCTGTATGATATTCAACATATCAAAACTATTTTACATATTTCATACAGTTTTTAGTTTCTTTTTTAAGTGGGAGCATAAATCTTGTCCATCCTGGCACAGCCATGCAATCTTGAGTATAGAATTTATATTATTTTTTTAATGATTTTACCTCAGTCTTTAACACCAAAATAACATTGCCTTTATTTTAGTGATTTGCCCTTATCAAGTCTTGCCAAGGCTTTCAACCTGTTATTCTCATAGAAACAACAGTTCTTCAATTTCCTAATATCATTACTCTATTGATTTATTTTCTGTTTAGTCAGACCTTTCATAAAATAGTATTGGATATATCACAGCTTACTTTTGATATATTAAAATATCAGCTGGTCAAAATAGGATTGCAGATATAGTTGAGCATGTGACCTGCCTGCCAAAGTGATCATGGATACCAGTCATTGATTTTTCAGAAGTATTGCTCCATTCTTTTTATTGATTAAGGGGAGACATTACTGCATATACATACTGGAAATAGAAGGTACTGTGCAGAGATGGCACTTTAAGTTAACACTTTGAGTCTCACCTGCCACCTCAACTTCAAACAAATATTGAATATGACTGTACATATACACTGCTAGATCTAACTCTACTAGTTTATAGGGAATATGGAAAATAGAAGAGTGTTTTGTCTGACTAGATCCTCGTGGTATTATCAAAGTTCAGAATGTGGGAAATTGTACAAACCAAATGAACCAGTCCTTCAACAAATAAATGGTATATAATAAGAACAGGTGGATATAAAAACAATTTAAAATACTGAAACTGCCCTAACTGGTTTGGCTCAGTGGATAGAGCGTCAGCCTGCGGACTCAAGGGTCCCACGTTCGATTCCGGTCAAGGGCATGTACCTTGGCTGCGGGCACATCCCCAGTAGGGGGCGTGCAGGAGGCAGCTGATCGATGTTTCTCTCTCATCGATGTTTCTGACTTTCTGTCCCTCTCCCTTCCTCTCTGTAGAAAATCAATACAATATATTTTTTTAAAAAAATAAAAAAATAAAAGTAAAATAAAATACTGAAACTGAAAAAAAACATTCATTGGATTATATTTAATGAACAAGACATACTTTAGACTGTTAAGGAGATAATTAGTAAATTAGAATATAATACTGAGGAATTTACCTAAGCACAATATAAGGGATAGGAGATGAGGAATGACATTTCTGATACATGGCAGGTAGAAGAGGCTTCATATAGGATTTACTAGTATATAGGATTTCAAACTGAGATAAGTATTGGAAAGAAGTAGTATTAATGCGATAACTTAAATTTTACAAATTTGGTTTAAAAAATAGAATCTTTAGATTGGAAAGACTTAGTGAGTATTGATAAGTCAAGACTATCTATACATAGTCAAAATGCAAAACATCAAAGATCATGAGGGCCCTGGCCAGGTGGTTCAGTTGATTCAAATGTCATCCCGTACCAAAAACATTGTGGGTTTGAATCCCAGTTGGGGCGCGTACAGAGGCAGCCATCAATGTTTCTCTCTCACATCCATGTCCGTCCGTCTGTCTGTCTGTCTCTCTCTCTCTCCCCCCCTCCCTTTTTCTCTCTC
>NW_005356674.1:2768134-2771083 GCF_000412655.1 Myotis brandtii
TCCTCCTTCCCCCCTTGCCTGCACCCCTTCCTCTCTCTCTCTAAAATGAATTTTTAAAAATAAAAACATTTTCAGGTGAGAATTTAAATTTTAAAAAAAGGTCATGTGAAAGGCATAAAAGCAACCAAAAAAGAAACACTGTTCTTTTAGTGATGGTAAAAGAATTTAAAAATTATTAGGCCATAAGAACAAGCTTAATGGAAGAAGAGAAAACAGGAAAGATTTCAACAATTTTTAGATGATGAAAAGTGGATGTCTTATTTTCTAGTTGCGCTTTTCACCTTTTTATACTAGAGGGAAACATTTCAGAATCATGTTTCCAGAGTTGTTCTTATATAAGACCATGATATGATTTATTCTGAGCAAATTGTCATTCTGTTATTTTAATCTTTTTATTTCCTAACATATTATCTTTTTAAAACATATATTATTATTGATTTCAGAGAAGAAGGGAAAGGGAGAGAGTGATAGAAACATCAATGATGAGAGAGAATCATTGATCAGCTGCCTCCTGCACGCCCCACACTGGGGATCGAGCCTGCAACCCAGGCATGTACCCCAACTGGAATCTAATTGTGATTTTTTTGGTTCATAGGTCAACGCTCAACCATTGATCCACACCGACCAGGCCTAACATTTTATCTTTGACCTAACCTCTTGGGTCAAATTGATAGTTAAAATATGAATATTAATTGAAGAGATTTTTGAGTGTTTATATATCTCTAACATTCAGTTTTCAATCTTATGCCTAAAATTCTGTTTCTAGTAAGATTAAGAAATAGGAATAATTACTGCAGGATAACACCCTCTTACTTTGAAATGGATCAATGATATAAAACCAATCCTGTGAAACCCACAGGGTAGAAAGAAGGTCTTTAAAATATAATTAAGCCTTTTTATTAAAAATATGCATTATGTGTTGAAATTCTGGCTTTAAAAAGTATTAAAGGTATAAACTGAATGCAGAGACGATCTTAGAGGTGTTTCAACTAGGCTATTTCACCTTTGAGTAAGTCTATTGTAAAATGATGCTTAAAAAAGACTTGGGAAAGATGGCGGCAATATAGGCACACGCGTCCCAGGTCTTGTCCCGGAGCAAACGGAGTAAGCAGCTGAAACTAATAACACCCAACCCGAATTGGCAAAATTACTCAGCTGGTGAGACGGTTTGCAGCCGGGAAGGGCAGAGCTCCCCTGGAATATATCCCAAGAAACCAGAAACACCAATCAGAAAGGATATATGCACCCATATGTTCATAGCAGCACAATTCACCATAGCTAAGATCTGGAAACAGCCTAAGTGCCCATCAGTAGATGAATGGATTAGAAAACTGTGGTACATCTACACGATGGAATACTATGCTGCTGTAAAAAAGAAGGAACTCTTACAATTTGCAACGGCATGGATGGAGCTGGAGAGCATTATGCTAAGTGAAACAAGCCAGTCAATGAAGGAAAAATACCACATGATCTCACTCATTCATGGATAATAAAGACCATTACAAACTTTTGAACAATAATAGATACAGAGGCAGAGCTGCCTCAAACTGATTGTCAAACTGCAGTGGGAAGGCCAGAGAGGGTTGGGGGGCAGAAGGGAGGGGAGTAAGAGATCAACCGAAGGACTTGTATGCATGCATATAAGCATAACTAATGGACATAAGACACTGGGGGGTAAGGGAGAGGGGATTGTCAAGGGCGGGGGGGAAAAAAGGACACATATGTAATACCCTTTGTAATACTTTAAGCAATAAAAAAAAAGAAAGAAAAGAAATAATATAGGGTAGCATTTGCCATGCCACCTGTTCTGTATGAGACTCCTGTGGTATAATGTCTGTCTATGTATTTTGTCACTATTATGACTAACTAGAGGCCTGGTGCACGAATTCGTGCATAGGTGGGGTCCCTAGGCCTGGCCACGGGAGGTTGGCTGTGGGAGTGCACTGACCACCAGGGGGGCAGCTCCTGCATTGCGCATGTGCCCCCTGGTGGTCAGTGCACATCATAGCGCCTGGTCGACTGGTCGTTTCGGTCGTAAAGGTCACTTAGGCTTTTATATATAGACTAGTAGCCCGGTGCACGAAATTCGTGCACTGGGGTAGGGGGGAAGAAGGGGCCCCTCAGTCTGGCCTTCACCCTCTCCAATCTGAGATCCCTCAGGGAATGTCCAACTATCTGTTTGTGCCCACACTTTTAACAGATAACAGCTCCATTGTTGTTCCTTTCTTATGCTTAAAACCATTGGAATTAGTAGGTATTCAAAGTGTGTATACATTTTGGGGGGACACCCTGTATATCTCTAGTCAGTGGTGAAAGAAACCAACAGCAGATTTGGAACCCCCAGACAGGGAACCTTGCTCATTCCCCACATGTCTCCCCACTTCACTTTCCACCTTCGTGGGCAGCAGGAGAATCAATGTTTTCTCTCATTAATTCGGAAAAGCACGTCCTGTCACCCATTGCCCGGCAGGAGTGCGCTAGGCCCCAAGCAAGCAAGGCTCAGTCAGGGCAGCCTTCACTCGTGGGTGCTGGCACCCAAAGTGCACATTCCTCCTCTACAGTCGCCCCGACTATCCCACTGTTTCACTGAGAGGACGGAATTCCTCTCTGCCTCTGGGCTCTTGATCTTGAACGCTGACCGAAGGCACCTCAGAGAGGGCCGCCCGCGCCCACCAGGTGTGTCTGTCTGCACCTGCTCCCGCCTCAGCACCTGCATTAACCCCCCAGAGGTGATCTCATAGCTGCCCTGGCCTCTTTGGGAACAGAGCATCACCACTCCACCCTTTCACTGTCATCTCACAAGTGCCCACTCTCAGCACCCAGAACACCCAGACAATCTCCAAAGGACGTGAGCGCATCAGAGGGGATGTGTGCACATCCTGTGGGGGTGTTAGGCATGCTGGGTTGATGGAAGTGCGGTGGAGAGGTGGGGGGAACTTGTGCACGCCT
>NW_005356674.1:2771790-2785236 GCF_000412655.1 Myotis brandtii
CTCTCCTTTTTTTCTTTTTTTTTTAATTCTGGCATTTATTTACCTTCTATGCCTGTCACTGGAGCTGAGAGCCGGCTTTCTCTCTGAGGCTCGGCTGCTGAAAGCAGGTTTCTGGCCTTTGTTTACCTTCTGTATTCGAAACAATGTTGCGGTCTTGCTGGCTGAAGCCTGGCTGACTAAAGCCGGTTTCTGGGGTTTTGTTTAGCTTCTATATTTGTTACAATGTTTCAAACTGCAAGCTCAGAGGCCGGCAGCACAGGCGGGGAAGCTTGGATTCCTCCATCACTGAAGCAAGGAAGCCTCCCTGTTCGCTTCAAGCTGCCTGGCTGCCAGCCGCCATCTTGGCTGGCAGTTAATTTGCATATCTCACTGATTAGCCAATGGGAAGGGTAGCGGCTGTACGGCTAATTACCATGTTTCTCTTTTATTGGATGGATAATACAACAAAAATGAAATGAAAAATATTTCGTTTTATAAATGTATTAAATTTCAAATGCATTTCAAATAACTCTGATCATTCTGAAATAATGAAATGAAATATATGGATTTAATTAGCAAACAGGAGAGTTTCAGGTTTTTATGTCTGCACTTAAATATTACTACCTCTCAGAAGCCTTTTTTGACCACTTTTAATCCCCTCCATCATTTTACATGCTTGTTTGTTCCTTGTACTGCTCAGTACTAACATTTAACACTCCCTTAAAATAACATTTATTTTAATCATCTCTATTTAAGTTATAATTTCTATTCATAAGTTCTTGTTACAGTCTAATAAAGGATACAGTATGACTTTTAAGTAACTCCTTCAGCTATTTCTTTCTCCCCTAGGCTATTTCCAAAAGAAAAAGTTCTCTGTAGTTCTATTTTGAAAATGTAATTTCTTTAGCCAAATATTAGTGACAAAATTGGTTGAGGCATGAATACATTGTGTGCTACAATTTAGATAGTGAACCTTCTTGAAACTGGTAATTATTTCTCACTCTAGAGCTCTCATGAGATTCCTTGTATGTGAGAGATAATTGTAAGTGTCAAAACAGCCCTATTAGCCAAGAGTTATTCTCTGAAATTTATATTGTCATTTGAATTTAGTCAGCTTTCTTACTAGAAAGACACCTGTGAAGGGTACTATAAGAAACATTTAATTAAAATTCATTAAAGTTAAATTTCTTTTTGTTCTAAGCAGAAAATATTTAAATTCCATCTTCCAAGAAAGTAATGCAAAATGAAAGCTTAAGTCCAGATAGTAAAGGTTCATGCCTCCTAAAAAAAAGACATATTAACTGTGAGGATCAGTAAATTAGATACTTTTTTCATATAAATGAACATTATCATTCTTTTATGCTATAAAATAGCATGAACAACAAAGGATTTTGCCCCAGAATTATTCTTTTCTAGTTTGTTTTTATTTCTTTGAATTTTTAAGTAAAGTGTATTCTGACTTCATTTTTAATTATTAATTTCAAGTCTTCAATACCAGAATGCTATGAAAATTAGTCTATGATATGATTGTCTTAAACCTTCCATCTTGTCTTACTTTTTTGCTCCCTACTTTAATCTTTGCTTTGAAATCTCCCAGATATCTGCAGCTAAACATTCCTCAATGGGGTGTGGCCATTGGAAATGAAGATTAAGTTGTTAAAAAATAAATTTTATATGAAAACCAAGGATTGGAGGACTTAACCTGCATGAGAAAAATATCTGTACTATCGAAAGTTATATTGTAATTAAGTCAGGGAATATTTAGAAATACACTGCGGTTTTACTTATACTTCATCTACTTAAATAGAATGTTAGTTCCTAGAGGTCAAGAAAGCTGTTAAAATGTTGGTGATGCATACAGAAAGAGCCATGTTCCAAGGCTCTTTAGAAGTCTAGTAGGCAAGATAAAAAGGTATTAGAAATTAGACTTAGAGATGGTTATAAAAAAAGATTATGAAAAAGATTTTTCTTCTGAAATAAAGCCAAACCTTTATATTCTCTAGCCTTAGGAATTAGCCACCTATAATCTCAATATCATTGGTAATGGTGATGCCAATGGTAATAAATGAGCTGTGTATATGTGAAGCTACCATGCTTAGTCGTCACTATAGTTTTAATTAGTGTGCCATGCCTATTCATCTTGTCCTCAGTCTGAGCTTCTGAAATTGTGTGATAAAAAAGGTAGCCTATTTTTTTGTGTCTCGGTTTTTTGTTGTTGTTTGTTTTAGGATTAATTTTTTAAAGGTAATAGAGTACAGCAGAGAATAAGTCCAGTGGATCTCTGGGTGATGACTAGGACTGAGAAAGCTAATAAAACGTTGTAATGTGGGTGTTTAGAGGTTGTGTTTTGTTTTTCGGAGGGGGGTTGTTTTGTTTTTGCTGCTGTTATTTTTTTGTTTGTTTTTATTTGGACAGCCAGTAGAAGACAAAGTGCATGAATTTGCACTTTACAAATATGGAAATTTATATTAAATAGTAGAATGATACCAAGTGACAGGCAAGGATGTGTGAAGCATTGATTTATGGAGAAATTGGTTAAAACTGAAAATGTGTATTCTTTCTCACCTTGTAATTTCACTTCTCAGGTACTATAAAAACAGTGCCTTGCAGACTTATTTGACCATGTCCTACATCATGTACACAGTCTTCCACAAAAAAAAAACTTAGTGCCTTGCCATATGTGAATTGTTTTAATATTTTCTATCCTAAATACTTTTATATTTTTGTTACTGCTCAGTTTATTTCATAATGTGCCCATAGGTAGTGATGCACTGCTTAAGAAACACTACCCTAAGGAAACTCACATGTGTGCACAGGAGACTACCTAAGAATGTTCATGGCATTCATTGTTAATAAAGCAAAAACTTACAAACAACCTAGATGTCTGTCAATGAGAGAATGTATAAATAATTTGTAAAATATTTGTAGAAAGGACCACTAAACTTCAGTTAAAATTAATATATTGGAACTGGAGCTATGTGAATCAGTATGTATAAGTGTCAAAACATAGTTTGGCCCTGATTGGGTGTCTTTGTTGGTTAGAGCATTGTCCCATACACCAAAAGGTTGCAGGTTCAATTCTCAGTCAGGGCACATACCTAGGTTGTGGATTCGATCCCTGGTTGGGAGGCAACCAATCGATGTTTCTCTCTCTCTCTCTCCCTTCATCTTAAATATATCCTCAGGTGAGGATTAAAAAGAAAAAAAAAAAACCTGTCTAATTTGTGAAAAAGCAAATTGGAGGAGGGTATCTATAGGATATTAATTATGTAAAATTTCAAATACATAAAACAATACATATAAAATTTAAGCATGAAGAGACAAATGGGAATGATAGTCATTGAATCAAGAATAGTCATTTATTCTTGGGGAGGGAATTGCATCAATAAGAGGTATAGAGTAAGCATTGAGCTAAGTTAACTAAAATATTACAGTTGAAATATTTTTATTATATTGTTTCTATAACTTTTATATCTGAAATTTTTCATATTTAGAAAGTAAGGAATGTCCTTGAGCCATTTATGTTCAGTATTATCATGGTTTAGGAACATCATTTTGCAATTGTAGTAAAGCTACTTTTTATATACTATTGTCTATATCAGGGGTCCTCAAACTGTTTAAACAGGGGGCCGTTCACTGTCCCTCAGACCGTTGGAGGGCCGGACTATAGTTTAAAAAAAAACTATGAACAAATTCCTATGCACACTGCACATATCTTATTTTGAAGTAAAAAAACAAAACGGGAACAAATACAATATTTGTATTTGCATGTGGCCCGCAGGCTGTAGTTTGAGGACCCCTGGTCTATATAATAAAAGGCTAATATGCAAATTGTCCCTTCAATCAGGGGGCGGGGCGGGCCCACCAACTGCCCACGGCCCCTCCCCTGGCTTGCCCCGCCCCTGGTTGTCCAACTCACCTGATCAGGGGCGGGGCTGGCTGGCCAACCTCCCACGGCCCCTTCCCATGGCCGGCCTGCCTGATTGGCCCCGATCAGGGCGGGCCTGCTGGACCCCACCCGTGCACAAATTCGTGAACTGGGCCTCTAGTTGTCTATAAATGACTAGGTTGATGGCACTTAAAAATTATCATAGTAAACAGTTATGGAAGGTTTAGTAGGTGCCAGGCACAGTTCTAAATGTTACTTTTATTAGTGATTTAATTCTCACAATAACTCTGTGAGCTCCAAGTACAGTTATTATCCCTATTTTACAGATGATGAAATCTAAGAAAGAGGATGTAACTTACCTAAAGCCACACAGCTAGTAAATAGCAGAGCCAGGATTTGAACTCAGGATGTCTTGCTCCAGAGCCTGTACCATTAGCCTCTATGCTATAGAATCTCTCCATGAAGAAAAGGTATTAACAACAACAACAAATACAGGAAAACTAAAGATTGTGATTGGTAGTGTAGCTTTGAAAGAGAAAGTTTCTCACATTTTTATTTTTAAGGAATGACTTAAGAGTAACAGATTAATTAGAGCAGAGAATGAAATATTAGAATGCCAATACTCATTTTGTCACAAAAACAGCAACTAAGAAAAGCTCCTTAGTTAATAGTAAAATTTCAGCTAAATTATTGCCAAATTAATTAATTGATAGATGATTGCTTTATATTAATTGGATAACTTAAAATTATCTTAAATTTACTTTGATGCTCAATCTACAAAAGAAAGTTGGGATTCACTTTATTGTATTTAGTATGATTTTTTTTTTTTTATAGCCAGAAGCTAATAACCTGTTGAAAGATTAGGTAAATATAGTAACATTGTATTTGCTCATGATTCACAGATTTGAGAGTAGGAAAATTTCAGGATATCATATTGGATGCTTATAGTGAGGTGAAGCCATCTGGGCATGGAGCCTAGAAACCTGACTTTTGGGGTTGGTTCCATCACCACTTCAAAGTGTAGTCACCAAGGTTGTTTCCATTGTGACTAAATGTAAATTCTGTCCTGTGCAATTACATTAAGGTTTTGGGTTTTGCAAAATATCATACATTTTCAAATAACATTTGCTTCTGCAATTTTGCCTAATAGATATATTAGTTTGTGTCTTTGTCATAAAAATCGCTTTCATTTAATTTATTACATGTGTGCCAGTTTAGAAAGATTCACAGCTATTTAGAGCAACAATTTTTTGAGTTCTACATTATTCTGTATTTGGATGTTGGTACTCTGATTTCCTCAGAAGATTTTAACATGTTTGTTGACTTCATAATAGTTGTGAGGCTTTCAGAAAGCTCCAATAGCCTAGTTCAGTGGTCGGCAAACTGCAGCTCGGCAAACTGCGGCTCCCGAGCCACATGCGGCTCTTTGGCCCCTTGAGTGTGGCTCTTCCACAAAATACTGACTTCTGCACATGGGCCACGAGTTTCAGTCACACTGTACGTGTACGCCCGCACGTGGTATTTTGTGGAGGAGCCACACTCAAGGGGCCAAAGAGCCGCATGTGGCTTGCGAGCCGCGGTTTGCCGACCACTGGCCTAGTTCAATGGATATATGAACTGAAATAAGATGATTTCCAGAAGCATTATTTTCTAGTTTGGTATTGGTAGTTTTTATTCTACAGGAGCCATATTAAAGAATAGAAGATACTCAAGTTGGAGGCCTGCAAATGTTAAATACAGTATTATGAATGTTAATATTTATTGCTTGCTAAAAATAAGTATGGAGTATGTTCTGGCTTTTTATATTATTCAGGTTTTTGTTTCTTTTTTCCTTCTCTAGTGATGCTATTGCTGAGATTAGAGCCATTTGTATTGAAGAAATTGGAGTATGGATGAAAATGTATAGTGATGCTTTCCTAAATGACAGTTACCTAAAATATGTTGGTTGGACTCTTCATGACAGGGTAAGTTACTCTGTTCCAGGCTTTGATAGAAGGTATGTTTGTCTTATTACTAGACAATATTTATAATAGTGTGGAAATCTAAGATGATACAGCAAAATAACTATTCACTTGATGGCTATGATAAAATTTGAGACATCAGCCCATGTATGAAAACCCTTCTTACTTAGTTGTAATGCTGTCTAAAACCAAAAGTGAGCCCAGCCAGCATGGATCATTTGTTGACCGTCAACCTATCAAGCAGGAGGTCATGGTTCAATTCCAGGTCAGGGCTCATGACCAGGTTGCAAGGGGTTGCATGCTCAATTCCCGGTGTGGGGCTTGCAAGAGGCATCTGATCAGTGTTTCTCTCTCATCATTGATGTTTCTATCTCTCGCCCTTCCTCTCTGAAATCAATAAATATGTGTATGTTTTTAATTTGACAGTCTGTTACATATAAAATTTTAAGAGAATATATTATCCCAATAAGCTAATTATAATCTTTTTCTAATTTGGAATCAAAAGAAATTCCTTGTTTTCCTTAAAATATAAGAACTAAATAAGCTTTCTGGTTTTAAATTTTTTAGGCTCATGTCACGCTAGAGTGTTTTCTCAGAGTTGAATAGATTTTTTTGGATTCTAGGATATTTGATCTGAAAATGTATTTCTATTAGAAAAGGCTCTGACTTTAGAAGGAACCCCACGTTATTGAGTCCTGGATAAGTAATCTTCAAAATAATCAAGTGGGGTGATAAATAATTAGAATTTTTGTAACGAATGACTGGACATTCTATAACTCGAATTACCAGATGTTCACAAATATAGAAATGTTGCCATTTACTTTAAATTGTTATGCTAGCAGTGATAACGGCACCAGGTGTTAGACTGATGGAGTCAGACCGGACCTCAGTTCAGCAACCTCAGTACTTGGGTTCTGGCTAAGAAAGAGTTCCAGCCAAGACTCAAACTATAAGAGAAAATTTATTTATATGTATTTTTTTAATCCTTACCTGAGCAAATGTGTTTTACTGATTTTAGAGGGGAAGGAAGAGAAAGAGAGGCAGACAGACATTGATGTAAGAGAGAAAAATCGATAGGTTGCCTCCTGTGTGTGCCTCCACAACCTAGGTATATGCCCTGACAGGGAATCAAACCCGCAACCTTTTAGGTGAATAGGGTCGACAACATTCCAACCAACTGAGCCACATCAGCCAGGGCAAGAGAAAGTTTATTTAGAAAGTCACAGAGGTACAAGAAGTGGGCGGTAAAATAAATGGGCTCAGGAAACAAGTTACAGAGACAAAAGAAGGGCCCTGGAGCTTAGGAGAGAGAAAGATAAAGGTAAAACACCTGGGGGTGAAAGGGCGAGGGCTATGCCCTCCATCTTGCCCAGTATCCTCCATGTTGGGGCAGCAGCCATGTGCTCAGACCTTCTTCCCGGAAGCCCAGGCCTCTGCTGGCCACGCCCGGGATTTCTTTAACCAATGACAGTCGAGGGATGTGCGCGCCATAGAAATTACCGCATCCTATGTAACAAGACCCGACTTGCGCCTGGCCAATCAGCAGGGCCCACGGTCATCTCTCCTCCCCTCACTCCACCCCCCTATTAAAACCCTGTTTTTTCTCACGGCGGTCTCTCTCTCTCCTCTTGCCGTTGCGTCGGAAGAGGCTGGGAGCCAGACCCGGGTCTGTAATAATAGTAAAGGACTCTCTGCTTTTGCATCGGACTTGGCTGGCTCCCTGTTGGTCTGTTGGGGATCTTGAAATCTGGGCATAACAGGGAGAGGGAAAAAAGGGGGGTGAAAGAGGGAATTGGGGAGGCTTTGGTGTTCTCCCTGTAGGGAGAGCCTTACTTGATCCTCTGTCTTGAGGTTATTTATCTGGAGGTCTTAGGGAAGGATCCCAGTAGAATATTCATCAGCTTTCCAGGTGTTTCCTTTCAGGGTGGTGGTCTCTACTGATTGGTCAGCGCCGGGGCAGGGGGTTATTAGTCCATGCATCTGGTCCTGATGTCAGCCTGGTGTCACTTGTCTGGTTTGGCTCCTTTTCTGGGCCTTGAGCTGAAACACAACTGCGGCTTAAATGTTATCCCTAGGGGTGGGTTAATGCTGAAGGGAGTGGGCGTGCAAGGATTTAAATGGGATTCACTTGAGGGCACTCTGGCCCTTGTTTCTCCTCCAGGGGGGTCTATTGTGTGAATAGCCACATGCCAGGGGAGGAAAGGTCAGGGGAGTGTCCCAAACACTTGACTAACAATATGAAAGGTCACATGGTCTAAACTGCATCACCAGCAATATTCTAGAGCAGTGGTTCTCAACCTTCTGGCCCTTTAAATACAGTTCCTCATGTTGTGACCCAACCATAAAATTATTTTCGTTGCTACTTCATAAATGTAATGTTGCTACTGTTATGAATCATAATGTAAATATCTGATATGCAGGATGGTCTTAGGTGACCCCTGTGAAAGGGTCGTTCGACTGCCAAAGGGGTCGCGACCCACAGGTTGAGAACCGCTGTTCTAGAGGAAGAAAGGTTACCCTGGGGGTGAGGTCCTTGTTTTCCCAGTTTTGCCTGTTGCTAGGCACCTAGGGCTTTCCACCCTGGTGACCTTCTGTACCTGGCCTATCTGTTCATGTGTGTCTAACTGCCTACTAAGTTATATTCCAACTAGAGGCCCGGTGCACGAAATTTGTGCATGGGGGAGGGGGGTTTCCCTCACCCGACCAGAGCTCTCTCGCACCCGGGACCCCTCGTCTAGGGTCCCTAGGCCTGGCCGGCAATCAGGGCCTATCAGAGCTTTCCTTCCCCTGGCTGCTGGCAGCTGGCCCCGCCCCCACTGCTGCCACTGCTTGCCATCTGTGCAGCGCTGCCCCCCCTCCCCCACCACTGGTCGCCTCCCTCTGCAGGTGACAGGCATGGGGTGCGATCGCTTGGCTGGCCTGGGCCTCCCTCTTCGGGGCAGTCGCTGGTCGGCCCTGCACACCCACCACAGTGTCGCTGACCAGTGGCCTGGGCCTCCCTCTGTGGGGTGATTGATCGTGGGGGGCCCCCAGATTGATCGCCCTGCAGAGGGAGGCCCTGCCCACACACTGCAGCACCGCTGGGACTAGCGATTGCCCAGCAGAGGGAGGCCCTGCCCACCCAGCCAGGGCTTTGTGATCGGTCACTGCTCAGAGAGTGGCCTGGGCCTCCCTCTTAGGGGCGATTGCGGAGCGCGCCCCCCCCCCCAATCGATCGTCCCTCAGAGGGTGGCCTGGGCTTCCCTCTGTGGGGCGATCGTAGGGTAATGGCGGGGCCCCCCAACCAAATGCATCGCACCCGCCTGGCACCAGTGCGTGTCATAGCGTGGTTGTCCAGACGGTCGTTCTGCTGTTCGGTTCAGTCGATTTGCATATTATGCTTTTATTATTATAGATTTTTTGAATTGTTAAAAGTTATCACAGCTATTGGAAGACATTTTATTTTTAATGCAATTATATTCTTAGATTTTTAAGGCAAATTTGGTAATATAGTAAGCGTCTCTCTATCTTACTATTATCAACTTGTTGAGGATTTAAAAAACAACAAACATTTACTTTCTGACAGTGTTGATTAGGAATGGGGGCACAGCTTAGCTGTGTGACCCTGGCTCGAGGTTTGTAACAAGTCTACAGTCAAGGTGTTGGCCAGGGTTACAGTCATTTTCAAGCTTGAAAGGGTCAGATTCTGCCTCAGGTCCTTGCTGGCTGTTGGCAAACTTCCTTTCCTTGCCAAGCAGGTCTCTCCATAAGGCAACTTATCACATGACAGCTATCTTCCCCAGAATCAGCAAGGGACTTCAGCAGCTTCCATTTCACTCAGCCACAATCCCCACTGGTTTTTACAGCCCCAAGTTATGGGGATTTCTCTTCCCAGCTCTGGAACCCTGGCCTGGTGTGAGGCTGGGACCCCCTGCTTCTCCCGAGAGGCCTTGGAGATATCCCGCCCAATAACAAAAACACCAGGTTCAAAACATACCACCCCTCCTACCAGTCTCAGTGTGTTTTCTTCTTTACTTCTGTAGTTGTAGGACTTCCAGTCAGCCAGATTTCAGACTGTTCTGAATGATGGTTGTTCTGTATTTTACTTGTAATTTTTATGTGGTTGTGGGAGGCAGCGAGTGGCATTTACCTACACCACCATCTTGGTTCTCCCCAGTGATTTATTTTTTAAATAGCATGTGGTAACTATTATCAAAGATATTTTGAAAACCACAAAATTATATAAATTATAATAAAAGGTCCCAAGGAAGTTTTTTTTTTAATATATTTTATTGATTTTTTACAGAGAGGAAGGGAGAGGGATAGAGAGCTAGAAACATCAATGAGAGAGAAACATCGATCAGCTGCCTCCTGCACACACACACACCCCCCCACCCCCCGGGGATGTGCCTGCAACCAAGGTACGTGCCCTTGACTGGAATCGAACCTGGGACCCTTCGATCAGCAGGCCAATGCTCTATCCACTGAGCCAAACTGGTCAGGGCCCAAGGAAGTTTTGCAGGCCATTTTTGCTGTAAGAGAGTTCAGTGTGTGAAGATCCTCACAAGTTGATTGCTCAGCTTCAAAATTGCTAATTTTTAATGGATTTTAAAAGGGGTTCTTCTCCCCTACCTCATTTGAAGGAAAATTTTATTAGCACATAGTGAATTTTTTTCCTGAATATTTATCTTCCCTAGCAATTGCTTTTCTCTTCACTAATAAATTCTAAGCTTGATTCTGTGTTTTCTTTGTCTAAAGTCCTGTATTTTATTCCTCACCACTATCATACCAGTTTTCCTTCTCTCTTACCTCCCTTATAGAGTATCCTACTGAATTTAAGTAACAATCACCAGTTTTAACAGAATTTATGTGTGACCACAAATTCTGGGAATAATACTGATTTGATATGATTTATCAAAAGACAAAAAACTATCATTTTAAAATCAGTAAACTGCATTTGTTTTTAGAAATCCTCTGTCCAGATAAAGGAAAAGGTGGGTTTCTCTTGTATGGTGTTGATAAAATCACGTAAGGAGTACTGTTTTTAGTAGAATGACTTTATAACCTTCTACAATTTCCAATTACATTATTTAGACTTGGCGTTAGTATTAAATAATGCCTTCCAAACTTTTCTTTTTAGCATTCCCACTTTATTTTCCTTGTACTTTTTTTTTTTTTCTGTGAGTATAGTCATTTGTTTCTCTACTTTTAGTATGGTTGAAACTGCTCATTCTGTATAATATGGCTTCTGCATTCAGACTCATCCTGTGCCTTTTCAAATGAGCTAATAAAACTTGTCCTTTTTTTGTCCTTTTTTTAAAATAAGTTTTTGTGGGGGGTTTTTAGAGATGAAGGGAGAGAGAGGAATTTCCATTGGCAGCCTCCTTCATACCCTTTATTGGGGATCCAGCCAGAAACACCAGCATGTGCCTTGACCAGCATGTGTGCTGACCTGGAATCTAACTGGAGGCCTCTCAGTCCATGGGATGACGCTCAAACAACTGAGGCACACTGGCCAAGGTTTAATTTTTTATTTATTTAGTCTTTATTTTAGAAAGAAAAAGAGGAAGGGGGAGAGAGAGAAACATCAATTTATTGTTCCATTTATTTATGCATTCATTAGTTCTTTATCATATGTGCCCTGACCAGGGGTTGAATCTGCAATGTTGGCATATGGCGATGACGCTCTAACAATCTGAGCTACCCAGAAGGGACTGTCTCTTTTTTAAGAATACATTTTAAATATCAGTTGCATTTTTTCCAGTTTTATTGAGATAAAATTGACATATAATATTGTATTAGTTTTAAGTGTACATGTAATAGTTTGATATCCCTTCTGTCTTCATTTTAGAATTTTTGAGATTATAACCCAGCCTACCATCTAAATAAGACAAACTTCTTTTAAATATTGCCAGTTAATATAAGTTTTATAATATATGTTTTAATCAATGGAAAGACACTATCTAACAAGTAAAGGAGTTATTAGAGATTATCTTTCTGTTGACCAAAATTTACTTCTAAATTTCTACCCAATTGTTTTAGTTCTGTCACTATTTCATCTGACATGGAATAAATCTAATTTATATACAGCTAAAGTAATCTCTGTGTTCTGGACTAAATATCTTAATCATTTTTTGCATTTATGCTCATGACACTAGGTTGCCTTTCTCTATCCTTTCCATTTTGTCAGTACTGCTCTGTACTATTTTTATTTTTAACTTGTGTAAAATTTTTCTGCTGCCTTCTTGCACAGGCTTGATTTCTCATATCAAAATCTTTTAGTGCTTGGGTGGCATCTATTTTCAGTTAGTCCTCTTATTTGTTTTGAATCATTTCAGATTCTGTTTCTCTTAAGTTCACCAAAACCTTTCTAGCTCTGTATATGTTAAGTAAATGACATCTGTTGCCTGTCACCAGAAGTAGAAATTCCAGCACCTTTGCACCTTGACATTGGGACTGCCAAGGAAATCACAACACAGTGAAGCACTGGATGGAACAGTGCTTTACTCACATAGAGAAGGGGCAAAGCAAGATCAGCTTCAGTAGTGTGTGTCAGTCCACCATGGCCAACTGTCCCTCCCAGGAGTCAACTCAGGGCAGCCTTCCCTCGGGGACAGATTTATTGGTGTTGGCCAGATGCCATGACACACAGGCTTAAGCAGAACAAAAGAACAAATATTGAGTCTGAAACAGGAAAGGTATTACCACACAAAGTGATAAACCCAGCATGGGCTGTGAGGACTCTTATCTCTTGATAAGAGAGTGCTCCAGGCCCAAGGCCTATTCTTAAGCAATCAGGGGGGTGGGGGAGGGTGATCAAAAGACTTCATGCAGGAGACTGTCAACATTCCACTCCCCACTCCTGCTTAGCCACTGAATGGCAGATAAAGTATATCAAATCCTGCGGGACCATATCCACCTCAAACTTGGAGGTGGAGTTGTGTCTACCTGGGCCCTGGACAACCTATATCAGCGGTTCTCAACCTGTGGGTCGTGACCCCTTTGGGGGTTGAACGACCCTTTCACAGGGGTCACCTAAGACCATCGGAAAACACATATATAATTACATATTGTTTTTGTGATTAATCACTATACTTGGGGGTCACCACAACATGAGGAACTGTATTAAAGGGTCGCAGCATTAGGAAGGTTGAGAACCACTGACCTATATGGACATGGATTGCTCATAGAGCTTTTCTGTCATTTGGAGGCAGCACTTTACAAGGGTAATACAAGAACCAGATCTAGGAGGAAGATCAGGCTTCCCTGGAAGATGGTGTTTGCCAAGCACCCCAAATGCCTGGATTAAGCCATCTAAAGGTCAAAAAGTAAGAGGGAGGTGCTGAAACTGTACAGCTGATAACCATCCCACCTAAGCATAGATATTCACCAGCTCAGTTTTTGAAGTTCCTCGAATTGTTAATGTACTACTACAGTGATGGCGAACCTTTTGAGCTCAGCGTGTCAAAATTTTGAAAAACCCTAACTCTGGTGCCGTGTCACATAGAGAAATATTCATAATTTTTTTTTTATATTTGCAACATATTTTTGATTATTTTATATATTTAAATGCCATTTAACAAAGAAAAATCAACCAAAAAATATGTATAAAATGAACAAAAACAGAAAAACAACAAT
>NW_005356674.1:2787615-2791614 GCF_000412655.1 Myotis brandtii
TGGGCATTTTGTCACTCGAGTAAAAATAAAATGTCATGAGTAAAGATTAATCTCTTTATAGTGCAATTCTTAACCTTTTTATATTAATGTCAATATTGGAACAATGTATCTTGGATGTTTTCACTATGTATCTTTGCTACGCAACACCGATGTACATGTTTACATCCGGTTTTAGAATTGCATTATTGATCATGAGTAACGTGAGTAATAATATTACTCGAGTAATGCCCAACTCTGGCCGTTGCGAGAGACAAGTATTTGAATTATGCAATTTTTTGTCTCTGTCGATGCGTGTCACCCAAAATGAGTTCGCGTGTCACCTCTGACATGCGTGTCATAGGTTCACCATCACTGAATTAGTATATGCAGTAAGAAATGCTGGCAATAACACAAACACCACCTTGTTCTGCCAGCAGATTTATTTGATTACCCATCACTACCTTGACTGGTGCATTTTAGTGAGTCTTGTTTGTCTTGGATGGCTGGGCAATAGTGTTAGCTGTTCTGCCATGGTTAAGGACAGGTTGTACAGTATTTTTTCTAGTCCCTCTATACCTATACGTGGTATTAGAATTTGGACAACAGAATGAAACCAGTGGTTAGTTTGTCTTCCCAGGAGGGTATTATGAGCCACTCTGGTGTGTTAGCAAAATGAGTTCTTTCCAGCCGTCTGTGAAGTTGCTCACTTGGACTGTGAGCCCTTTAACTCTTTGGACAACAAAAATCCTTCCCCTGGAGGCTGACATTTTGTTACCCATTTTTGGGGTCCATAGAGAAAATATATAACCCAGAGGGGTGCAGGTGACAACTTTCAGGGACTTGTTCTCATAATGCTGACTAGATCAGTCATATACAATCTCAGCTTGCTTTTGCCACATGGTTGCAGAGAGAGAAAAGTTGCACACAGAGCTTCCAGGTTCGAAATGCCACTATGTATAGATCAGTAATAATCATTCTGGTTGTTTCTGTCACATTATAGGTAATATTAAAGCAGGGGACTTCAGAGAATGACTGCATCTGGACCTATATCAAAAGGGTCACCTGGCAATCTGAGGGAGGTCTGAGTAGCATTATTTTGTCTCCTCTCACTACAGCTATCCTGATTTTTGTCAGGGTGTTTTATCACAATAGAAACTTCTATAGGAATGAAAAGAGGAGAGATGAATGTTCCCACACCCCTCTCATTCCATGAACCTCCTGAGGCCAGGATATCTCATCTACTACTTGTGGAACTGGCTGCCTTGGACATTGCAACCCAGACTGTCTGTCCCAATCCTAATGCTACCTCTGTGGGCCCCCAGTGCTCTTGTTGCTTAACCCAGACATTTTGGCCAGTCTATGTAGGGAGGTCACATCTTGCATAAACTCTACATGTCCAGTAATGGCATCCATCTGATGAGAAGAGCCAAATGATCCCAGCACCACCAGAAGGAACCTAGCACACCAGTGTTCCTTGGTTTTATCATCCACCAGTTCACTATCCCATAAAACAGGTGCCCAAGGGGAATATCATTTTGATTAGAGTCAAGGAGCACTGTCTGGGGTGCTATAGCAGCTGGAACTGCAAGCCACTCGAGACATACACTCCAAGAGGAAAAATGAAAAAGAATGATTTGTATAGTTAGATTGGGATTTCATGGGGCACAGCCTAAACACACAGCTGCCAACTCCACTCCCATCCCATCCAAGCTCAATATTTTCCAACATGTGCCACAATGCCTTGTTTTCCATGCCAGTCTTTAGTAGTAGCCATACAGGCCTAGTTCGATGGGGGTACACAGATATGTTAGCAGGATGTCTTGGTTCATTTCTTTAATTGTTTAGTTTTTGTTTAGTTGCTGTTCATTTGTACAGTGGCTCCATTGACATGCGGGTGATAGGGTGCATGGAAAGTTCACATTCCATGAGAGTGTGCTCATTGTTGTCTTGTTTGGAGAGTGAAGGATGTTCCTTAGAGTGAAGTCCATGGGGTCTCCCAAAAATATGACCAGAATAGGAATATTATAGCCTGAGTAGCTGTTAATGCTTAGTGAGGCATCGTCTGTGCCCAGGGCTGGGGGGTAAGAAGTTCAATGTAAATCTGCCAGACCCTTGGTTAAATGTGTCCTAATTCTCCTCTCTGGATGACTTGAGTACATTGACAACAATTACAAGAGTTCCATGCATGTGTTGTTGTTTTTAAGTCATTTTCCATGAGTATCCACATAAATGACATATTTTTTCTTCCTAGGCAGTAAGGTGCTACCATAGCTTTTTCCCCATGTGGAAGATACCTTAATTGTTCAATCTTTTAGCTGTCATTCTCCTCACCAGTGCCATTGGCAACAGCCATGAGTTGGTGAAAATGTATCAAGGCATGTTGATAGGGGTGGCCTGCACCACCATCACCACATTTTGGAGCTTGGCCCATTGGTTGAAATGTCCACATCTGGTCACAGTCAAAAGATGGTCACCCATGACCCGATGACGGCTGCCATTCATTAGACCCCATCTGCCTTTAGTTTCACAGAGCTGTCAGTAAACCATGCCATATTTTCAGCAGACATGTGTTTGACTCCTGGGCCCCAGGCAGCCTCAGGAAAAGTCAAAGCATTTCCTATGGATTCTTTGGGCCTTTCTAGTAAGTGGCTTTTTCCTTATGGAACCAGCTGATCCCTTGGGATTCTGGCTGGCCCAGTCTTAGATGTTCTGTTTCCCTTTTATGATCAAGCCCTGTTGAGTCTTTCCAGTTTTATTGGTAGACTTCCTAATCACCCACGTGAGAATGGGCAGTACAGATTATAGTATCATATGTGGTACTCCATCCATAAAGTGCTCCATCTCCACCAGTGCCCAATAGCAAGCAAGGAAATGTCATTCAAAAGAATTGTACTGGGTAGCAGCTTATAGAAGTTTGTGGGTCCAAAATCCAAGAAGCCAGTGCACCCCAGTGGCAGTTTCCTGCTGCCATGGATTCTAAGTGTTTGGCAGGGGTGAGGGGGTGGGGGGTGGATGGAAACCTGCAGTTACATCAGAGGAACAGGTCCCAAATGCTGTGCTTGGACCAGTTTGTTGAACAGCTTTCAAGCCCTGCTGCTGCAAAGGCCCTCATTTAAAACTGACTGCTTTTCAGGTCACCTTGATTAAAGAGGCCAAGAGAGCACCCAGGTGAGATACATGCTGTTTTAATTACACAAAGAGGCCCAGTAGCTGCAGGGCCTCCTCTTTATTGGTGGGAGCTCCTGTGGCCTACAGTTTTTGTTTGATCATCTCTGAAACTTTTTTGGCTTCCTGCCAAATGGCTCCTAGGAATTGCACCTTCTGTGCCAGGCCTGGACTTTTCTGGATTTATATTGAAACTAGAGGCCCGGTGCACAAATTTGTGCATGGGTGGGGTCCCTCTGGGTGGCATGCAGGGATCAGGCCAAAACCCGTAGTCCAGTCCAACACCACCTGCAGCCCCTACCTGCCGCTCCCTCTCATCCCAGCCCCACTGTGCCTGCGGCGGGCTCGCGCCCAATCAGTCCCGATCAGAAGCTCAAGCTGCCACAGCAGTGCTCACCAGCCATTAGCCCTGCATCTGGCGCCCTCCCAAGGGGTGTGGCCTACGGGATCAGCCTGAAACCAGCTCTCCAACATACCCCAAGGGGTCCCGGATTGCAAGAGGGTGCAGGGCCAGGCTGAGGGACCCCACCAGTGTACGATAGGGCCGGGGAGGGACTGCGGAAGGGCTCCAGGGCGTGTTTGGCCCATCTCGCTCAGTCCTGATTGGCCAGACCCCAGCAGCAAGCTAACCTACCGGTTGGAGCATCTGCCCCCTGGTGGTCAGTGCACGTCATAGCAACTGATCGACCGGTCAACTGTCTGCCCCCTGCTGGTCAGTGCACATCATAACAAGCGATTGAGCAGCCTTAGCATATCATTAGCATATTACGCTTTGGTTGGTTGTTCAGTTGTTCTGTCGTTCGGTCTATTTGCATATTACCCTTTTATTATATAGGACTAGAGGCCCGGTGCACA
>NW_005356674.1:2792878-2801002 GCF_000412655.1 Myotis brandtii
GCAGCAAGCAAGCCTTGTGCTCGCTTCAGTGCCTGGCTGCCGGCCGCCATCTTGGCTGACAGTTAATTTGCGTATACTCACTGATTAGCCAATGAAAAGGGTAGCGGTCGTACGCTAATTACCATGTTTCTCTTTTATTAGTGTAGATTAGTGCTAATCATTCCTTCAGTGATTAAGTACAGCACTGTAGCCATGTTTTTTGGTTGGCCTTGCTATCAGGATGTTATTAATGTAATGAGTAACTAAAATTTCTGTGTGGCTTTGGGCTTGTTGAAGATCGAGCCCTATCCACTGGTGGCGTATTGTAGAGGAATTTAGGTATCCCTGCAGAACTATCTATATATATATAAAAGTCCAGCGACCAGAATGGCAGAATGACCAGAACAACCAGTGGCTATGACGCACAATGCGGCAGCCAACCAACCTGCCCCCGATCAGGGGTGAGGCCAGCTGACCAACCAACTGTGGCCCCTCTCCCCAGCTGGCCTCCAACATCCTGATCGGGGGCAGAGCCAGCCGGCCAATCACCTGCAGCCTCTCCCCCCCAGTGGCCCGGCCCAATGGGCCCCCATCGGGGTGGGCCAGCCAGACCCCCCCCACCAGTGCACAGATTCATGCACCAGGCCTCTAGTAGTAAAAATATGTTGCAGGCCAGTCTGTGTGAATGCAAATTGTTCCTGATCTTTATCCTCTAACTAGAGGCCCAGTGCATGAATTCGTGCACCAGTGGGGTCCCTCGGCCTGTCCTGCGAGATCGGGCCGAAACCGGCTCTCTGACATCCCCTGAGGGGTCCTGGATTGCAAAAGGGCACAGGCCAGGCCGAAGGACCCCACCAGTGAACGATCGGGGTCGGGGAGGGATGCGGGAGGTTGGCCAGCCAGGGAGGGACCGCGGGGGGCTCCAGGACGTGTCCAGCCTGTCTCTCTCAGTCCCGATCGGCCAGATCCCAACAGCAAGCTAACCTATCAGTCGGAGCGTCTTCCCCCTGGTGGTCAGTGCACGTCATAGCAACTAGTCAACCAATTGACTGTCTGCCCCCTGGTGGTCATTGCACATCATAGTGAGCGGTTGAGCGGCCTTAGCATATCATTAGCATATTACACTTTGATTGGTTGAACGAACAACTGGATGACTGGACACTTAGCATATTAGGCTTTTATTATATAGGATGGGATCAAGTAAAAGGGATTAGCCAGATCAGTAACAGTGTACTACTTTCCATTTGGGCTGCCACTGTTTTAGTGACAATGATAATATCAAGGACTGCTGGAACTTTCATGTCTAACCTGTGGTAATCTGTCAACCTCCAAGCTCTGGAGGCCTTCCTGAGTGGGAAGACAGACTGTTAAATTTTGATTGAGTGGTTATCAGCACCACTGCTTGCATTGTCTTGAATTAACAGAATAATGTCCTCTTCCCCACCATACTTGTGTTGAACAATATGCCATATTTTGGCTGTATTATTTATTTGTATTGTAACTATAAATCTACTTTTGCCCATCCCTGAATTATGCCCCCTTGCATCTAATAGTTCTCTGCTGTTCTGTGATCTTACCATCTCTTGGCTCTTGGAAGCTAAATTCTGTTTGAAAATCTATTGTCAACCCTAGCCTATAAAACATAACCACTGTGGAGCTTCTCAGTAATGTCTGTGCCTCTATCACAAGTCTTGTCCTTTTTGCCTTGGTAAACAAAGTATTCTCTAGGCCCTCCTGAGAAACATACTCCACTGGTATGTCTTCTGAGCTTATAGAATAGGTCCTTTCTGGCATGCTTACTTCCCTGTGTCTTTGAATTCCTTTTTTCACAGTCTGGCACACAATTCTAGCATCTATTTCATTTACTATACACCATTACGTTTTCCAAGAGCCATCCAGCAATATGTTGGGCCATTTCCAGGGACCCTTAACAGGGCCTTAAATCCTGAGTCACGGGAGAGTGTCCCAGATCCAAAAACTTTCCTGTTTTTTATTCCCACTCCCAGGTCCAGTACCCTCAGCAACTACTCTCTACCATATTCTCCTAGTTCTTTCTGGTTCAAATTGGCCCATTCCTTTAGCACTTAGAGCATACTGGAGGCCCATGCACGAAATTCGTGCAAGGGTAGGCCCTCGAAGCCCTGGCTGCCTCGGCCCTTACAGCTGCCCCTGCTGTTCCCTCGTAGCCCTGGCTTCGTCCAGATAGTCTTTCTGCTGTTCAGCCGTTTGGTCGATTTGCATATTACACTTTTATTATTGTAGATAATCCTTCTCCTCCCTTTGTATACATATTACTTTCCACTTGGGCCATGCTGAGATTTGACCTTAGCCTGGTGGCCGCAAGGGGAGGTTGCTGTAGACCATGAGGAGAGCTACAAGAATTGTCCTTAACGGCACTTACTTCACTTGAGGCTTCCGTATAGCCAGGGGTAGGGGGCATACTATCCTCTAACAAGAGATAATATGAGCCTTAATTTCAGGCCCACAAGTTCCTGGGAACCTTGGAGTTCAAGGTTCTCAGCTGCATCCACCCAGGTATTCTTTTTATATTTTTTTAATTGATTTTTTTTTTGAGAGAGAGAGGAGGGGAAAGACAGATATATCGATGTGAGAGGGGAACATCAATTAGCTGCCTCCTGCACACCACCCACCAGGAATTGAGTCCACAATCTGAGCATGTGCCCTCACCAGGAGTCAACCAGCAACCCTTCAGTATGCAGGCTACACTCTAACCACTAAGCGACACCGGCCAGGGCTACCGCAGCATTTAATCCTTATAACAGCCTTACAAAGTTGGCATCACCATTTCATAAATGAGAAAACTATTAGAGTGATTAATATATTTGCTATCTCTCATGTAGCTTATAAGCTATAGTATTGGAAATAAAATCTAGTTTTGTCTGATTCCAAAATTTGGATACCCACTGTTACAGTACATTGCTTCCTTTTTGAAAAACGGAAACTTCCATCTTCTTTGAATCCTTTGAAAGAGTTAGATAAATTTCTAAATTATTCTAAACACACGTTGATCACCAATATCTACTCCAAGTTAATAACTTTATATATATATATAAAAGCCCAACAACCAGAACGGCGGATCGACTGGTGGCTATGACGTGCATTGTGGTAGCCAACCAGCCTGATCTGGGCCCCAATCGGCCCCCAACACCCCAAATGGGAGCGGGGCTGGCTGGACCCCACCCATGCACGAATTTGTGCACCGAGCCTCTAGTTATAGATAATGTACTAGTAAATGGCAGCCCCAGAACACTTCATTCTTTTATTTTGCCTGTTTTAAACATTCTGCTGTTTATCTGTTTATTAACTGCTCTTTCTGGAATATAAAAGGTATTCCATAAATATTTGTTAAATTAATAAATGATGACCCTTAAATATGAAATTAGGTTTTTCCTATAGGATTATTCAGTACTTACATGAAGGACAAATTAGGATGCCCTTCTCTAATTGAAATCCTACGTTAAAAATTCTCTCAAAGTGCCACAGTATAAGGTGGGAAACATTCCATGTTGAATTAGAGTTGGTAAATGTTTGAAAAGGGTGTAGGTTACTCTCAAGTAACTAAGGGGTTTTCATTGCATGTTTTATTAAATATAAATGAAACACAGGCTATACAATTGTTCAGTTCCACCCTATGTTGTTTTACAATACGAAGTAAATTGAATGGGTAAGCTAAAAATTACTTCAGTCTTCATAAAGACTAGAAAATCTTTTCAATTCTTTTGGCTTCATTGATGGCTTCTGTTGTGTTTTTATTTGTATTTCTATAGCAAGGAGAAGTCAGGCTAAAGTGTTTGAAAGCTCTACAGAGTCTGTATACCAACAGAGAATTATTCCCCAAATTGGAGCTATTCACAAACCGATTCAAGGTAAGCGTCAAGAATGCTTAGACTTAATTTATTTTTCACTTTAAAAGTGCTATTTATAGCTAGTTTAGCAAATTACATTACCATAAAAAGTATTTAGTTGATATTCTTTACTGCATATTCTTTAGATAAATCTGAATTAAGTAGATGAGTGAATATTTGCTGTACAAAGTATATTACCAACATGAATTCTTATTTATTGCCGCCGATAAAAGGCTCTCCTGCTTAAAACAAGATTTTCTTTATTACAGCTTTATATAATTACTAGAGGCCCCGTGCATGAAATTTGTGCACAGGGGAAGGGGGAAGTTCCTTAGCCTGGCCTGCACCCTCTCCAATCTGGGACCCCTCAGGGGATGTCCGACAGCCAGTTTATGCCTGATTTTGAAGATCAGGCCTAAACCGGCTGTCAGACATCCCTCTCACAATCCAGGACTGCTGGCTCCTAACTGCTCAACTGTCTGCCTGCCTGATTGCCCCTAACTGCCCCCCATGCCAGTCTGGTCGCCCCCAACTGCCCCTCCCCCCCGCCAGCCTGGTTGCCCCCAACTGCCCATCTGCCAGCTCCCCTGCCAGCCTGATCAACCCCTAACTGCTCCCCTGCCGACCTGGTCGCCCCATGCAGCCTGCTGTTCAGTCGTTTGGTCATCCCTCACTAACCCCCCTGCCTACCTGGTCGCCCCACGCAGCCTGCTGTTCAGTAGTCCATCTGGTTGTTTCAGTCGTGATGGCCCCTGGCTTTTTATATATTAGGACATTAATTTTGCAAGTTAACGTTTATTTGTCTCAGTGTTAGGGAATGCCAGTCAATGAGAAAGATTTTAGATTATGAACATTTCTCCTAATACATACCTCCTTTCTGTGAGTAGGACTATGATAATACTGTTTCAAGATTAAAGTTTTCCTTTTAATTTATCTTTAGTCTTGCATATATTCTCCCACATATTTCCTTAGGTCTGCCCCAACTTGTTTTCTGCTCATGGATGATTTGATTTGTAATTTATTTTCAGGATCGCATTGTATCAATGACACTTGATAAGGAATATGATGTTGCTGTGGAAGCTATTCGATTGGTTACTCTGATACTTCAGTAAGTGTAGTTAAAATCTTATTAATATTGTAATGTCCTTTTCCCCAGCATTATTGATATACTTTACATATACTAGTATAACCCTAATATACAGGGTGGGGCAAAAGTAGGTTTAATAATATAAAGTAAGCACTGTGTTTCTTGTACTCACAACTGTAAACCTACTTTTGCCCTACCCTGTACTTATCACTATAGGTTCTACTTTTACATTTTAAGGTTAGGTTTGAAACAGCATGTTTTCTGTTTTTCTCTCTTTGTTTTTTATTTTGACTATTTCTGTTTCCTTCATATTAAAGTTCTTTTATGTAGGATATATCAATGAAGAAACTAGTCCAGGGGAAATATCAATGAAGAAACAGAACTTTCTCTTTTAAAAAAAGAAAGAAGGCCTCAAAAGAGATAGGATTTTCAAATAGGCTTCTTTGGAATGGTATAGAAGTAGGAGAAAGGTAATAAGGCATTTAAATTACATCATTACTATGCTAGAGATTTAATAATTTTATTTACAGAGCTTTGACTAAAAATTATGAAAAATTTATGTGAGAGAATGTAGATCCTAGTAAAGTCATTAAAAATCATCTCCTACCTTGTGATGCCACATCTGTCATGTCCCAATACCAACTATGATAGGGTCTATTGTTTTCATGTATTTTTTTCTCTTTCTAATCTAGTATCATACTCTGTATTATGGTAGCTTTATAATATAGTATGTGTTACAAATATGGCCTCTTCTTATTGGGTGATTCCTTCTACTTAGCTATTTGTGGACTTTTTTCCCCCTTCTATATGAATTTTTAAAGTATAGTTGTTTAGTTCCTCAAAAACTGGCTGGGATTTTAAATATCTGAACTCCATTTAATTTGTTGTTGTTGTTGTTGTTGTTGTTGTTGTTGTTGTTTGTGTGTGTGTGTGTGTGTGTGTGTTTGAGAGAGAGGGAAACATTGATTTGTTGTTCCACTTATTATTGCAGGTATTAATTGTTTCCATATGTGCCCTAACCAGAGATTGAACCCACAACCTTGGTGTTATGAGGACAATGCTCTAACCAACTTATGAGAGAGAGGGAAACATTGATTTGTTGTTCCACTTATTTATGCAGGTATTAATTGTTTCCATATGTGCCCTAACCAGGGATTGAACCCACAACCTTGGTGTTATGAGGACAATGCTCTAACCAACTTAGCTACCTGGCAAGGGCAAGACATGCTTTTTTAGAAATTATTATTATTGATTTTGGACAGAGAGGAAGGGAGGAGGAAGGGAGAGAGAAACACATCGATGTGAGAGTGAAACAGTAATCAGTTGCCTCCCATATGCATTCCCACTGGGGACCAGGGACTGGGGATGGAACTGCAAACTTAATTTTATACCTGGAGTGGGAATCAAATACAGGATCTCTCTCCACATGAGCCTGGGATGGTGCAATTTTTTATTCAAATCTTATTTGGTCTTTTACATAAGTTTTAAATTTTTTCATAAAGATATTGTACATTATTTATTAGGTTAATTTTAAGCACTTTATGGTTTTGTTGTCATATGATTCATATTTAGTCTTAAAAATATTTTCTGCTTAGTTTTTGCTGAGGAACAGAAAGCTTTAATTTTTATGTTGTTATTATATACGCAACTTACTAGAACTCTATGCATTGTGATGGTTTGTTAATTCTGTTGGGTTTACTATATAGATTATTCTGTCGTCTGCAAACAATTTGAGTTTTGTCTTTTCCTTTTTTAACCTTAAAACATTTGTTTTAATCTCTTGTCTAATTGCATTAGCCAGGACTTTCAGCACATGCCCAGGTTGTGGGGTGTTTTATATTCTTTTTGTTCTTTAGATTGCATCTAAAGTTCTTTGTTTCTGTGATTTCTGAGGTATGTTTTTGATATATCATAAAAGTTCTTTTGTGTACTGTTTTGTGAGATTTTCCTTTCATACATTGATGAGCCTGAATCTAATTGACAGCATATTTGTCCAATGGTAAACCACCATTGCATTTCTAGATTAAATCCTGTTTGAATACAATATATTTGATTTTATTGTATTTTACTAAAATACATGTTATATTTAATGTCTTATTTAGGATTTTCACATCTGTTTTCATGTGTAAATTTGACGTAATTTTTTTCTTGTTTTTTATCCAGCTTCAGAATCAAGAGAATTATCTGTAAAATATATTCAATAGTTTCTTGCCATTTTTCTGTTCTGAAACAAATTTTCACTGACAGAGATTACTTTTTTCTTGAAACTTTGAAAGAATTCTCCTGTTAAAGACATTTCAGTTTTCGATTACTTTTGAGGAAAAGGTCTTTAATTACCATTTCTACTTATTCAATGGTTATATAAATTTTATTTCTTGTGCTAATTTTTGCTTTTTGTAAACTTTAAAAAATATCAATTTCATCACTGCTTTCAGATTTATTATTTTATAGTTTATGATATTCATAAAACTTTGCTATTTCTTTTGTTAATTGCACTTTTTAATTTGTTTTATTTCTGTCCTCTTTTTCTTGATTAGTCCTGATAGACGTTTGTCCATCTTACTACTGTTTTAAAAAAAAACTTGCTTTTTTTGGCTCGTTTGTTTCTTGTTTTCTAATAATCATATTTAAACATATATTTCAGTATTACTTTACTGGTCTGATAAGAAGTTGGACATACTAGTACAGTATTTTCATAGACATTTAAAGATAAATATTTGTATTACCTTTATGATTACCATTATAATCATAGATTATTCACTATTGTGTTTTTGTTCTCCCCAAATATATCAATTTTTTAGAGCTGTCCTTTCTGTTTTATTGCATTATCTGAGAATGTGTTCTGAGTGGTTTGGTCAGTTTTCTAACAACATATATCTACAGGGTGGGACAAGAAGTAGGTTTGCAATTGTGAGTACACAAAACAGAGTTTACTCTTGTGTTATTGTTTATTAATAACTAGAGGCCCGGTGCACAAAAATTTGTGCACTCAGGGGGGAGGGGGGCGTCCCTCAGCCCGGCCTGTGCCCTCTCGCAGTCTGGGACCCCTCGGGAGATAACGACCTGCTGGCTTAGGCCTGCTCCCGGGTGGCAGAGGGCACGCCAAATCCCTAGGTGCAGCCCCTGGTCAGGCTCAGAGCAGGGCCGATTGGGGAGTTGGGGCGCCGCCCCCTGTCATGCACAGAGCAGGGC
>NW_005356674.1:2801994-2805765 GCF_000412655.1 Myotis brandtii
ACATAGTTGCTTAGAGTTGCAGCTGAGAGGCCGGCAGCGGCAGGCGGGGAACGTTGGAGTTCGCCGTCACTGGAGCAAGCAAGCCTCCCTGTTCGCTTCAGTGCATGGCTGCCGGCCGCCATCTTGGCTGACAGTTAATTTGCATAAGGATATGCTGATTAGCCAATGGGAAGGGTAGCGGTCATACGCTAATTATCATGTTTCTCTTTTATTAGTGTAGATTATTTTTTACATGAACACTGTAAACCTACTTTTACCCCATCATATATGCTGTACTAGTATATATAGTTATGTATTTATAAATTCATTATTTTGAATTTATTTACTGTGTCATTCAAATTATCTATACCTTTAGGTTTTGTTTGTTTTTTTTTTTAATGTTTTTATTGGTTTTCAGAGGGAGAGGAATAGATAGAACATCAATGAGAGAGAAACATCATTGATCGCCTGCCTCCTGCACACTCACTACTGGGGTTTGATCCCACAACCTGGGCAGGTACCCTGACCAGAAATCAAACTGGTAACCTCTTAGTTCAGGTTCGACTCTCAACTTGTGAGCCACACTGGCCGAGCTGCCCTTTTTTTTTTTTTTTTTAAGCCTTACCCAAGGATATGTTTCTTTATTGATTTTTAGAGAGAGAAGAAGGGAGGAAGGGAGAAACATCGATCTGTTGCCTCCTCCCTGATTGGGGATCAAACCCACAACCTAGGCATGCACCCCCACCAGGAATTGAACCCGCAACATTTTGGTGTACAGGACAATGCTCCAACTAACCTAGCCATCTGGCCACGGCCCTTTGCTTATTTTTTGTCTGGTTTTTAAGAGGGATGTGTTACGTCTCCCATAACTGTTGTTATCTCATAAGTTGTTGCTTGGTATACTTCTTAGTATATAGATTGGAACCTATATGATCATTATTTTTGCACCGTCTGGTAGTGTTCATTTTATCCTTACATACAATTTTTTTCATTTATGAAGAATTTTTCCCTTTTCAAATTTACTTTAAAATATTAGGCCCCCCCTAGTTAAATTTTTCTTGTAAATTTCATAAGCTTATCAATATCTTTCCCTTGAACAAGAAAGTACCCTGACATTCCACCCACCTATTTCATTGGAATTATCTAGAGCAGCGATTTTTAACCTTTTTCATCTCATGGCATACATATATAAACTAGTTACTAAGATTCTGTGGCACACCAAAAAATATATATTTATTGCCAATCTGACAAAAATGGTTATAATTTTGATTCATTCACACCAGATGGCTATTGTTGTATTGGCTATTGTCATTTTTATTTGACAATCTAAGGAAAAAGAAGTCATTGCCCCTGACTAAATAGTCAGGTATTGCATGCTTTAAAAATTCTTGCTGCACACTAGTTGTAAATATCTGATCTAGAGTTTAAGACCTATGTTAAGGATGTACTTTTTTTTTTTTTTTTTACTTATTTAGTTTCAGTACTTGCTCATTTAGACAGGAATAAATGTTCCTTTGATATTTCTTCTTTCCTTATTTCCAGGGAAGAGTAATTATCTCATAGACACCTCCAAGATTATCTTTTCCTACTAGTTTACTTTCTTTAAGAGTGTTATCAAACCATCTGAGACCTTGTTTAGCCCCCCAAAAATCCTACTTTCTTCCTGAATTTAGAAAATGTTTTCACTAATTTCAGGTCCCTTTTTAAGGTAATTTTCTACATTTTCATTGGGGGAGGTAAGGGCTGAACATGTTTTATTTAAAAGGTACAGTTATGGCTCTTCAGCTATGTGGATTCCTCAGAGTAACCTCCCCACTCTGGGTATTTACAACTGCAGTTTTCCAGAGTGGTCAATGCCTCCACTGGCTTATTCACTTTCATATCTAAGCCCCTGACTTTCAGGTTTCCTCTGTTGGAGTTGCTTGCCCTATAAGTAGTCTTCTTGGGCAAAGTTCTTAAAAACTATTCAGGCTGGCTTTCTTTAAGTATTCCGTATCTAACCTATAAGAAACATGGACTGTTTATTGATAGAGAAAGTACAACTCTGTCCTTGTAACCCTCTCAATCTGCTACGATAAGTTGCTCAACTTTTCACATTTAGGCCTTTTCTTCATAAAGTATCATTTATTAAACTTTCTCACAATTCTAAGGAATGTTTATAAATGTTTCATAGTGAACATTTTCCAGTTTGGCTTGGGAAGAAGGTTTCTGGCATCTTTCTCCTGAAAGAAATCCTCTCTACCCATTATAATGCTTAATCCTCTAATTTCTATTTATATAGTATTTTGGTAAGTAATAAGCTAAGGATCACAAAATCAGCTTTCCCATCTATTACAACATTTGCATGAAATAATCTGGCCTTAATTTTTTTGGCTTATGGTATATCTTCTTCCAAAAACAACAGGTAAAGTCAAATTTAACATACTATTATATCTTCTCTAAATTCTTTTTCTTTTTGCTATTTCTACTTCTTTTAGTATATATTTATTTTCCTCTCATATATGAGCCTAGGTTCCTGAAATGTCATATTAAATTTTTATTTCTATGGGTTTAACTTTCTCCTGAGGGTATTAGCTAATAGCTGATGATACATAATTGGGTTAAGGGGTTAAAACTTAGGCCATAGTGCCCGGCAGTGTGGTTCAGTTGATTGAAAGTCATCCCAGGAACCAAGAGGTGGCAGGTTTGATTCCCAGTCAGGACACATGCCCAGGTTGAGGGTTCAATACCTGGTGGGGCAGCCCATCAGTGTTTTCATCTCCCTCTCCCTATCTCTAGAATCAATAAAAAATATATTTTAAAAAAGCAAACAAAAAATAAGACAACTTAGGCCTTACCTTGTGCCCAACATTATAATTTAGGGGTATAAGTTGGGCATTGGCAAAGGTCACTGTAATTTTATGTGTATTTGACAGATACCTGAACTTCCTCCTAGCTTCTGAGGCATCTCCAGGATTGAATTCTGGGTAATGAGCTTACACTCCTACATGTTGTCAAAAACCTGTACAGCTCAAGAATTCTATAATCCACCTAGTGGTTGTGAATCTATACTGACAGCAGACATATTTAAGCATGTTTATAATCAAGAAATAGTTGATTTTTGGTGTGTATTTTTTATAGTATATTTTCTTTTTGGGGGGTGGGAAATACTTAAGGACACATTCAGCAAACTAAGAAATGGCTCATACTTTAAGAATACATGAGTGGAAAGGTAGGAATTAGTGTTAGTAAAGGATTGGTTGTGACCATTAGATTAATTTTATTTAAAAAGAACACTAAATAGTGTTGTAAATATGGTGATAAAATAAAATTTAGTCCTAGCCTGTTTGACTCAGTGGATAGAGCATCAGCCTGCTGACCGAAGGGTCCCGGGTTCGATTCTGATCAAGGTCACATACCTCTGTTGCAGGCTCCTCCCCAGCCTAGGCCCTGATCAGGGCACATGCAGGAGGCAACTATTTAATGTGTTTTTCTCACATCAGTGTTTCTCTTTGTCTTTTTCTCTCTCTTCCACTCTCTGTAAAATCAATGAAAAAATATCCTCAGGTGAGGATAAAAAAAAAAAGAAAAAAATCTATATTAATAAAAGTGAAATATGCTAATTAGACCAGATGACCTTCCAGGCGAAGCTGGGGCTGCGAGGGCTGAGGCAAGCCACTGCGGCTGCAAGGGCGGAGCCACTTGCATGAATTTCATGCATCAGGCCTCTAGTCTATACTAATAAAAGGGTAACATGCTAATTAGACCGGGAGACCTTCCAAACAAAGCCATGGTCGCGGGGCCGAGGCAGAG
>NW_005356674.1:2805816-2820150 GCF_000412655.1 Myotis brandtii
GACCAGCAGGGGCGGCATTTGGGGGCTATCAGGCCAGCGTGGGGGGAAGTTAGGGGTGCTCAGGCCAGAAGGGGGGGCAGTTGCGGGCGAACAGGCCAGCAGGCAGAGTGGTTAGGGGCAATCAGGCAGGTGAGCTGTTAGGAGCCAGCAGCCCCGGATTGTGAGAGGGATGTCCGACTGCCGGTTTAGGCTCGATCCTGCAGGGATGTGGCCTAAACCGGCAGTCGGACAATCCCCTGAGGGGTCCCAGATTGGAGAGGGTGCAGGCCGGGCTGAGGGATACCCCTCCCTGCCCCCTCCCCTCGTGCACGAATTTCGTGCACCGGGCCACTAGTGTATATTTATAATTTAAAATAGGCATTTATGGAGAGAAAAGTTACATAGCATAATAATAATTTCACTCTATGAAACGGATAAATATCTTTCCAGTGCTTACCAACAAAAATCTCATGCACATTTAAAGAACTTGCTAATTTCAGCTAATATATATTCTAAGATATTAATAGTCAATGTCTATGGTTATGTGCAGGAAGAATTGTGGACAATTTATTTTCTTGTTTTATTTGTATTTTCAGAATTTTATGTAATGATATGAGAAATATTATTTTCAAAGTAAGATTAAAAAGATGAAAATAAAATCCATATGCCTTGAGCTTTTATAATGAACTTTACAAAACTTAAAGTTAGAACTAAAAATAAGCATTTGTTTTGACTCACATGTCACTTTGAATTTTTCAGTGGAAGTGAAGAAGCTCTTTCTAACGAAGATTGTGAAAATGTTTACCACTTGGTGTACTCAGCACATCGCCCTGTTGCTGTTGCAGCTGGAGAATTCCTTCACAAAAAGTGAGTTACTTACCTTTGAAACCAGGTTCTTCTTTTATATTTTGTTTCTTTATAGTTTTAGAGTTCGTAGAAGAGAATAGTAGTGACTGAAAACAGTGCTATAATTGGTCATTTCAGATTTTAGGGAGTGTAATATCCTCACAGCCTTTGTGCACATCATGAATCACATCCTTGGGAACAATGTTCTTTGTGACATCTCTTTTCTGTGAAATTTAAAAGGATGGTTCCCCTTTAACGTGTGAATGAAAATTGAAGAAGTGCATGAAATTTGTAAAAGCTCCCTCAGAAATTGATATTTCATTTCATCAGTGTTTTGTTTTTATGTGTTGTTGTTTTTTGTTTTGTTTTTTTTCATTTAAAATTCTGAATTCTCATCTTACCTTCTCAACATTTGTATCTAAATTCACTTTCAAGGCCCTGGCCAGGTAGCTCAGTTGATTAGAGCATCATCCAGTATGCCAAGGTTGCAGGTTTGATCTCTGGTCAGGCCACAGACAAGAATAAGCCAATAAGTGCATAAATAAATGGAAAACAACAAATCAGTATTTCTCTCTCTCCCTCCCTGGCTTCCTCACTCCTTCCTCTGTCTCTAAAAAATTAATAAATAACCTTTAAAATGCTCAGTATTTCATGTCCTTTCTTTCTGTTGGGATGAGGATTATTTTAATTAAAAATCCTTAGTGATGCTGAAAATTATATGTACAGTTGCAGTTTAATTAAAAAGTAAAACCTCGCCGTAGCCAGTTTGGCTCAGTGGATAGAGCGTCCGCCTGCGGACTGAAGGGTCCCAGGTTCGATTCCGGTCAAGGGCATGTATCTTGGTTGCAGGCACATCCCCAGTGCGGGGTGTGCAGGAGGCGGCTGATCGATGTTTCTCTCTCATTGATGTTTCTAACTCTCTATCTCTCTCCCTTCCTCTCTGTAAAAAATCAATAAAATATATATTTTTTTAAAAAAGTAAAACCTCATCTATTTTTTGACAAAACATAAAGCTAATGAGAGTTTATGAATATAGTCTTCTGAAATACATTTTTTATTGTGGTCTACTATACATATATCTACTATATCTTAATCTACTATAGAATTTATTAGTTGATTAATCTGTTCGTGAAATATAAACATTTTTACATGAGTTTCCTTATTTTTGTTTTTTAATTCATAGATTTAACTTTGTGACTAATGAACCCAAAAGTCCAGTACACGTAGTAACTTGTGACTATGCTAAGCATGGATATAAATCTTGCACTGAGCAACTGTTGTACATGGATGATTAACTTTGATAATGAGCAGGCCTCCATCCAGAATTTGGATCTCAGTGCTGCAATAGCAAACTATTCTCTGTTCAGTAATACCTCTCAAAGTTGTGTCTATGTGAAAAAAAATTTCTGTAAGAAAGAAGCTGGGTACTAGTGTGTGCTGGTAATCAAAGAGTAAAGGCAAGAGTTTCAGGCATGACTTTTACATTAATATATTAAATTTGCCAGTGACTCTGATCTATGGCTAATAGAATAGTGCTATTTCCATATTTATCTTGAGGTGTTGTTTGTCATAAATATTAAGGGTATTTTGTAGTTTTTACTTCTCTTCCTTTTCCAGGACTATTATATTCTAGTTAGCTTCTGTTCTCTACTTAACTTTCAAAAGGCTTTATGTTTTCAGAAAGACTTTATTGCTCTAATTTCAAAGAAAAAATAAACTAAAAAGGTTATTTCTCTACATAATAGAGACCATAAACTGGTAGCAGTTGAGCCAGAACAAGCCTTTAATCTGCATTGCATTTTCCTAAATTTGAAATACTTGCTAAAATTTTTTTAATTGGAATATTTTACATAGAAATCCACATGTAAGCTCCCTTATATTTGTTATTTGTGAAAATGAATCCAATTCCTATTCAGCTAAAAGCTTCTCATAAACTTGTTTGAGAACTTCTGATTCTTATTGATCTTTTTGAGCATTCTCCCATGATTTAGTATTGTTATCTTTAAAATCTTAACTATAGAGTAGCCTCAGGAATTCCATTATTAAGTTTTTTGTTCGTTTTTTTTAATCCTCACCAGAAGATGGATGGATATTTATATATTTTTTTTAATTTTGTTTTAATGCTTAAAGTATTACAAAGAGTATTACATATGTCTCCTTCCCACCCACCCCCCTTGACATTCCCCATCTCTTACCCCCTTCCCTCCTGCCCCTCAACCCTCCCCAGCCTTCCCGCTGCAGTTTGACAATCTGTTTGAGGCAGCTCTGCCTCTGTATCTATTATTGTTCAAAAGTTTATAATGGTCTCTATTATCCATGAATGTGTGAGATCATGTGGTATTTTTCCTTCATTGACTGGCTTATTTCACTTAGCATAATGCTCTCCAGTTCCATCCATGCTGTTGCAAATGGTAAGAGTTCCTTCTTTTTTACAGCAGCATAGTATTCCATCGTGTAGATGTACCACAGTTTTCTAATCCATTCATCTACTGATGGGCACTTAGGCTGTTTCCAGATCTTAGCTATGGTGAATTGTGCTGCTATGAACATATGGGTGCATATATCCTTTCTGATTGGTGTTTTTGGTTTCTTGGGATATATTCCTAGAAGTGGGATCACAGGGTCAAATGGGAGTTCCATGTTTTGTTTTTTGAGGAAACTCCATACTGTCTTCCATAGTGGCTGCACCAGTCTGCATTCCCACCAGCAGTGCACAAGTGTTCCTTTTTCTCCACATCCTCTCCAGCACTTGTCGTTTGTTGATTTGTTGATGATAGCCATTCTGACAGGTGTGAGATGGTACCTCATTGTTGTTTTGATTTGCATCTCTTGGATGATTAGTGACTTTGAGCATGTTTTCATATGTCTCTTGGCTTCCATAGGATATATTGATTGATTGTTTGGGGTGTTTTTTTTTGGAGGGGGAGGTTTAGAGAGAGAGAAAGAGAAAAGTATCCATCGATTGCCTAGGCATGTGCCCTGACCGAGAATCGAACCCACAACCTTTTGGTGTACAGAACACTCCAACCAACTGAGCCATCTGGCCAGGGCCATGATTAAGTTTTTTAAAAAATGCATGCATGTGCATACACTCATGGTTGTTTATAGTCTATTTTATGAGCTTAACCAAGTATCCAAAAAAAATAGTAAAATGTATGTGAAATGAATATCTTAATGTCATCAAAAATTCTACATTTTAATGTTTTAAATATTAGCTAATTTCTTAGTACCTCGTACAGTAAATGCAATTATCCAAATTTGTACATTTGTTCCCCTCTGAAAGCCACTCAAATAAGGAAAACTTTCTTTTAAACCAGTATGATAGCTATGCCAATATACTTCAAGATAATACTCTAGTCTTCTCCCCCTGCCATAAACTATCTCCGCCCCTATCCAAATATTCAACTTCTCTGTACTAATTTTCTACTTGAGATTGATTTATTTTTATGACACATGAAAATTTTTTTCTTTGAGAGAGTATGTTTATTTAAGCTGGAACTGTTGAAACAAGGAAGGGTTTAGATCTGTGATTCCCAAAGTGGGCGCTACCGCCCCCTGGTAGGCGCTGCAGCAATCCAGGGGGGCGGTGATGGCCACAGGTGCATTTGGGGGCGATGAGTAACTGCTATTAAAATTTTTAAAAAATTAATTTACATGGGCTGAGTAATATTTTTTTTGGAAAGGGGGCGGTAGGCCAAATAAGTTTGGGAACCACTGGTTTAGATGGAAGAAGCAACAGAAGAGCTAGGTGAGGCTGCTTTAGCTCACTGGGAGTCAGAAACAAGGGGACCTTGAAGACAGGTTCAGGGGGTTAGACCCAGACAAGCTGCTGCTTCCTATTGCTCCCCTGAAATTATTCTTCCTTCAGTTATTTAGCCTGTCCTCTAATAGGCCCATTGTGATGTCCATATCTAAATTAGGACACTCCATATCCCCATCCCTAGTTCCTCATTTTTCCTTATAACAACTGAGAAAACTATGTATTTATCTGTTTATCTTCATCCACCAGAGCGAGAGCTCAATGAAAGCAGCCGTTTTGTCTTTGTTCACTGTTATATCCCTTTTACCTGGAGCCATACCTGGGATTAAGGCACCTTTAGCAGTCTTTAAATTTTGTTAGAATAAATCTTATTAGCAAATAAAAATTTTGAGGTCATTTCTTTGTCATATTTTGGAAGTTTTGTTGCTAAGTGGTATATTTATAAATTTAATGTTTATGTCATTTTACTCAATACTATTGAGCTAGTTGAGTACTGTTTTTAGGTAATAGGCTAATAAGTACAAAAGAATGAAGAAGTAATGACTAAAAGTATTAATTTTTAAATTATTGATGGAACATTTGGTTAAATGCTGTAATTACTTGACTTTGAAATCAATATTTAAGGAAGTAGAACTTTAAAATTATATACTCTATATATCTTTCATATAAGAAAAAAATAGTTTCTATTTTTTATAAGTATTTGAACATTAATTAGTCATCAGTAAAAAAGCTTCCTTTTACACTTTATATATGGTTGAACTGTATGAAATTGTTCAGGTCTAACCTCTTTTTTATCTATAAAAATATCAATTACATACTTGTGTTGAAATAAATCAGTAACCTGATCTCTGATATATATATATTTTTTTTATTCACACCAAAATAATTTTTGTACAGTGAAGGAAAAGATTAAAATTTATATCTATATAAATTTGTGATGTTCTTGTTGTGTTACTTATTACCAGGCTGTTTAGCAGACATGACCCACAAGCAGAAGAAGCATTAGCAAAAAGGAGGGGAAGGAACAGTCCGAATGGGAATCTCATTAGGATGCTGGTTCTTTTCTTTCTTGAAAGTGAGGTAAATTTTAAACATAACTATTTTGTTTTTTGTTTGTTTTGGAATTCAAATTAAATACAATTGTCATTAAATTTGTTATAGTTAATTTGTACCAGAATTTGGGTTCTTGGGTTCCCAAGAATGAAGGAGAAACCACAGTGTAATTTTCATACCTATTTTATTAAACATATGCTTGAGCACAAAGGAGACAGCTCAGAGGAAAGGAAGGTCCTCTCAACTGCCTGTGGGGAGGGTGAAGGCGATTGGGGAAGTGGCTCTGCTTGGCTGATTTTGTAAGCTGGGGGCAAAGCGGGTTTGCATGAAAAGACAGACTTTTTAAAAAGGTGGGCTTGTGGAATTTTCCATGTCAGGGTAAGAAAAGTAAGCAGTTAGAAGAGAGAAAATTCTGCTTTTTTCTTATTACCTTTTTTTTTTTAATCTTTCTGGCCACTATTTTTATTCCTGGACCCAAGTCCCTCTACTGTCTCAAATTGATGTTTTTCAATCAAATGAAAATAAGCCTGTTTCTTACCAAATTGCCTCCATAGATTGCCTGATAATGGAATCAGTAATCTACCTTTTATGGGTATACTAGAGGCCCGGTGCACGGATTCATGCACTGGTGGGGTCCCTCGGCCTGGCCTGCAGGTATTGGGCCAAATCCAGCTCTCCAACATCCCCCGAGGGGTCCTGGATCTCGAGAGGGTGCAGGCCAGGCCAAGGGACCCCACCAGTGCACAATTGGGGCCGGGGAGGGACCACGGGAGGGCTCCAGGGCGTGTCCAGCCCATCTCACCCAGCCCCAATGGAGCCAATCAGGGCTGGTCAGCCGGGGAAGGACAGTGGAAGGGCTCCAGGGTGTGTTCGGCCCATCTCGCCCAGTCCTGATCCGCCAGAACCCAGCAGCAAGCTAATCTACTGGTTGGAGCATCTGCTCCCTGGTGGTCAGTGCGTGTCATAGCGACTGGTTGAATGGTCAGACACTTAGCATATTAGGCTTTTATTATATAGGATAGGGTATGCAGGTGTGGATCAACACTGAATATAGAAAAAATTTTAAACTATTTTTAAACTATTACAGTATTGCAGTACTGCATACTTATTGTTGCTTTGTGTTTTTCTTGAGTTTTTTACTGTAATTTTTAAATTAAATTATTTAAACAGTTTGTGAAAGTTGTCAAGGATTAAAACTATTCTATTTTGTTTGAAATTATATTATTTAATGAGAAAGAAAAATATTTGAGTAATATTACTTTTATAAGCTCTATAGCAATATTACCTAAATAATTTTGTAATTAATATTCATAATATATTATCTGTCAATGTGTTTGCACAAGTGAACTTTGATTTGTGCACTAACATGCTTTTTGTTATTACAATTGTATTTTCTATTACTATTATGACACTGGGGAATGACAAGCTAAACCTAAAGAGCACCTGACTGAATAAGCTACTTGGCTTAGAAATGAGTGGGAATAGGGTGGTAAAGAAAGTGGAAAATATCTAGAAATTTGGGACTCTTAATTTTACTTTGGATAAAGTATTTTTGGTTTGTGTTGGAATGTCCTGGAAGAAAAGAAACTTAAAAGGTTTTATTAACTGCTCAAATTTGAAAGTGCTGGAGAAACTGTAGGAATAGAGAGAGGGACAGTCAGCATATATGAAAAATAAAATTCGAGATAAATGAGTCAGTTGAATGAGTTGGTATTAGGGCAAAATGGAGCAGAAAAATAGTGGAGTTACCAATTTGTTTAAAGTAAATTGGGTATGAATAGAGCAAGAATAAAGTCAGGAACAAAGCTAGCTGGAGAGTTGCATTTGAGTAAAGGATATGTTTAAGAACAGTGTTTTAAATATGTATACAAATTACCTGGGGTATTGTTAAAATGCCAGTTCTGATTCAGTAGCTCTGGGGTGGGGTCTGAGGTACTGCATTTCTATCAAGCTCTCCTAGGTGATTTTTATGCTTCTGGTCAAGGAACCACACTTTGTAGTAACAGTTTAAATCATTGTTTTCTTTAAAAGCAAGTATATGTTGTGGGTAAAATACTTAAAGATTGTGAATATTTAAGATAAAACATTAAATACTCAGTAAATATCATTCTTGTGATAGACCATTTCAAACTATACCCTTAGCCTCCTTAGGATTTAGAGGAGCAGGATTCAAAGTATTATGCAGCAATTCAATGCAGTATGAAAATTTGACTTTAATAGTAACAACAGATTCAAAAATTGATATGGATGAGACATGCAAATACTATGTAAATTATTTGCTGAAAAGTTTAGGGAATATGATGATCTAGGTTAATTATTAATTGAGGAAAATGTTTTAGATCTCTGAAAGCCCAAAGACTTTTTTTTCTTTTTAATATATTAAAAGGCATAAGTACAATAGTTTTATGCAGTTTTGTTTTTTATTTAAAGTTATAATTTGTAACATGTATTGCTGCTTTATTTTTAGATGGTATTACTGTATCCTGTTTTTACTGTTGTTTACTAAAGTGTTACAAGAACATTAAAATATATTTCCTAGTTCTCTATGGCATTCTTGTCAGCTGCATAAGCAATTGCAAATCATATTTAAGTGTTTCTAATTGATTCATGATCATAAAATTGTCTTGTATGATCTCCTATGTTTCACAAGAAACATTCTTTGTTAAAATCTCTTTTCTTATTCTGTTATACTGGTGTACACCCATCACTGCCATCTAATCAGGAGACCTGGGGTGTGTGTGTGTGTGTCTGTCTGTCTGGATATGGATATCATGAGGCATTTAAAGAACCAGAATGTGAGATTTGAAATGCAGTGGAAATGAAGTATAGAATTGTGAAGGTCAAATGAAGCAGAACTTTAAATTGATCATCAAAATGCACATTGAAGTTAAGAATAATAGTGGAATTGGCATGTGAGGAAGAAAACCAACTCATGCCAAATGTGCCAAGCTATCAAATAGACAACCAGTAGATCTAAAAAGTTCTACATTTTGGGGACATTACTCATGAGAAAACCAAGTACGAGCACATATAACTGAAATAAGAGTTATATAAAATAGTACTTATCTTTCGATGTGCTTTGTACTCTTCTACTTTGTTTCAATTTTTGAAACTTTGGTCTCAATGCATTAAATTAGTTTAACAGACAATGAATGGGTTGCAATCTGTAGCTTGGAAAACACTTATCTACAAAGTGGTTTAGCTGGATATATGAGCCTCAAAGATGGAATAATTTTTATGCAAGGATGGAGAAGTTAATTGTAAGTAGCAGAAACAAGAACAATGCCAACACCTTCTCTGCTTATCTTCCCTGAAGAGCTTTATTGGAGTAATCTTCATGGTTTAATGGCTAACAAGTGGGAGAGAGTTTGGTATGAAGTGTTAGATGAGAAACTTGGTGTTTGTTTATTGTGGGTACATATCAAGAAAATTGTCAAAAGTAACGAACAGCAAAAATGGGGGGAGGGTGAAGTGGAATGTGGAGTGCATTAAGTTAAATGGACATGAAAGTAGAAAAGAGAGATGGAGTAACTTTAACTTTTGACCTTAACCAAAGGTGACAAAGATATAAAGTAAGTATTTAGGCTGGTACCAAAGTTTCAAATGCAATTCGCAGAGAAAGTAATTGATTTCCTTTAATAAATAAATTTTTAAAAATAGAAGAGACAATCCAAGAATAGTGAAAAGTGTTTATAATTTCAGGTATTTTCTTCATCATATTCTTTTTCCTTGTCTATAAATGATGTCATTTACTACTATATAAATTTTTTTTAATTTGAGTCTACATAATACATTCCATTGATAGTGGAATACATTGGAAACATTGTGAACAAGCCATTTTAATTATGAAGAAAATGGTTTATTAGCTCAAATATTATTAGTAGTTTCTTCATTAAATGTTCTTCAGTCACACTTGATTTGTTGTTTTTAGTTGCACGAACATGCAGCCTACTTGGTGGACAGTTTGTGGGAGAGTTCTCAAGAACTGTTGAAAGACTGGGAATGTATGACAGAGTTGCTATTAGAAGAACCTGTTCAAGGAGAGGAAGGTATAGTATTGTGACAAGTTGGTTTACAAATTGTTATGGTATCCATTAATAATAATACCATCCTATACAGCCCACATCTTAAAAATGAATGTATGCAGGAATGCTGTGTGTCTTTTTGCAAAAAGAACAGTTTGTCTCCTGTAACAAGTAAGGATGTGTCAATAGCTTTTAACACCTTTCTGGATTAAGATTACTACCATGCCACAAAAGTTTTTTAAAATCCATGTGTCTGGTAATATTCAAACGAGTTTTCATTGTATTGATTTGAGACACAAAATACTGACATACTGTAAAAAAAAAACGGGGTGTGGGGCATCCAGGATCTTTTTGCTATATTTGTATGTGAACTTGGAAAAGCCTTTGACACAAAAAATTTAGACTAGAACCATACCCCTTTGTTATATTTTCTTAATTATTAAAATCAGAAAGTAAAAAATAGTCATTTACCTAGCTATGCAAGAAATAGGGAGTTATTATTGCTATAGGATAAGTTCTGAAGTATGTATCTTATTACATGTTGCATAATAACATGAACAGCAAAGTGGATATGTATGTTTAATAAAGTATTTATATTCCTAAAGCTTATGTGAATATTCGCTCCTCAGAACTAGAAATGCATTTTTCTATTTATGGTTTATTTTTCAAACTAGCTCACAATAGTGCTTTAAAGAACTGCTGTTTCATTTAATTCATACAACATTCCTGCAATGTAGATGATACTTTGATGTAAGTGAGGCTTGTAGTGAACATAGACTTCAGAATTAAAATAAATAAATTCAGATTTTTAACTCTATGCTTTGTGACTGAGGTCCTCATTTTTTCTGACCATTAGGTTCCTTTGTAACAGATTATTTCCCCTATATATCTTACATTGTTGTAAGGATTAAATGTGATTAAACTATTCTCTGTTCTGCTTTCCCTGTTGTTCTATATGGTTCAGAATCTTCTGGGATATAAAAGCAGAATGAAAATAAATAAATAAATAAATAAATAAATAAATAAATAAATAATAAATAAAGTAAAAGCACAATGAGCCATCTCCTGCAGTAAACTACCCAAATGGGTCACCAGGAGACCATCTCCCCAGTGTTCTTTCTTTAAAAAAAAAAAAAAAAAAGTTGACACATTTTATTTATTTATTTATTTACTTACTTACTTATTTATTTTAATCCTCACCCGAGGACATGCTGAGAGACAGAGAGAAACATCGATCCTTTGCCTTCTTACGTGCCCCATCACCAGGTATGTGCCCTGTCTGGGAACTGAACCAGCAACCTTTCGGAGCACAGGATGACACTCACCCAACTGAGCCACTCTGGCTAAGTCCCCCATTTTCTTTCCTAGTAGTGATGGTAACTGGCATTATCTACTCTGGCTTTGACAAATTTTAATGGGAGAAACAACTGGTATGCATCATATCCAGATACATTCCAGTAAACTGGCCCAAATTGCCTCTTTTAAACTAAAAATATTTGCCTCATAACCTCATTCTTAATCTAACACAAATCCTTCCCAGACTTTTCCCAGATTTTCTTTCAAGATGGAAGTTATAGTACATTTGGCTTTACCTCTGATTATTAATACTCAATTTGCATGGGTTTTTTTCTCCATATCTTTGGTAAGAAGGTGGTCCTATTACTAAGTTGACAGGACCTTATGCTTACAACGTCAGACTTAACTGTACTCTGAATTTCTTTCACATTTGTGATCACAAGAATATGAACATATATTCTGTGTGTTTTCCTTTTTTACCTGTACATTCCTGCTAAGTTCACTCATTCATTCTATTTCTGACTAATCTTAATATATTCTCTAATAAAATCAATTCCCCTTCTAATTACTACTGCCCAATCAACACTTGAACAAAGTATGTAGCATAGTGTTTCATCCATTTTTCTTCTTTTGCTTGTGGCTACAGAATCTGTATATTATCAGTGGGTTAGAGCTTCTTCTTTATTGTGATTCCAAGCCTTTTTTTTTTTAATCACCCCATGCTTTATAAGGTTATTTCCAAGGAGAAAGAAGGCAGGGGATATAAATTAAGGGAAGAGCCAAGGAGGTATGCTTTGGTATTGTTAACTTTTTAATCTCATTTAAATAAGATGTGTAAGTCAGTAAATAGTAATTACTAAGTCTGTCAATTATCAAGGTGTTCTAGATGGATTTAACCTCATTAAAATAACTGTACTATCAGTTGTTTTGCTGTGTTTCAAATTTAGTTGGCATTAGATTTAATTTTCAGTCAAGAAAATTAAATAAAAGTTGGCTTGGGTTTGTTGGTTTGATTTTAGCTAGAAAAATGAGTTATAAAACAGGGGGGTTAAGTAAATCATAGTTTTAGGGTATGACTGAATCTGGGAAGGCAAGACTGGGGAAATTATGTATAACAAGTGCAGGGCCGTATTTATGTCAGAATACAACTTTTTCCAAGTGTTTGTCCAAATGTGTGCTGTGTCCCATACAAGTTCTGGCATGGAATGGCATCCAAATCAATTTTCTGTACCAGTATTTTGCTATATTTTAGGATAAAAAATGTTATTAGTAACTTGGTTTTTTTTGTAAGATTAATAAGAAATTATTATATTTTAGGTAGGTAGAGTGTGATAGGTGTGCCAGTGGGTGAAAGTTGAGTTAACAGTTGGAGATAGAGGAGTATGATTTGGGAAAACAGACACATTATCAAAGACTACAATTTAAATCACAGTAGCTTTAAGACTACTTACTTGCAATGTCTTTATAGGACAGGGAGTTTTTGTTGAGCATGTGTATGTATTCTCCAGCAAAGTCAAATTGCTGAATAAATTTTAAGTATAATGTGAGTGTCTGGGTAATAGGTAATCGCAAAACCATAACTAACTAATTTAACTTCACTGTGTTTCAACTTTTTCATCTATTTAAGCCCTAATTGGTTTGGCTCAGTGGATAGAGTGCCGTCTTGTTGACTAAAGGGGCCCAAGTTCGATTGTGGTCAAGGGCACATGCCCGGGTTGTGGGCTCGATCCCCAGTAGGGGGCATGCAGGGGGCAGCCAATTAATGATTCCTCTCTCATTATTGATGTTTCTATCTCTCTCTCTCTCTCCCTCTCCCTTCCTCTTTGAAATCAATAAAAATATATTTTAAAAGCAAACAAAAAAACCTTTGATTAGCATTAAAAAAATTATGTGATCCAGTTGATGGGTGAAGTAAATGTGGGTAAATGGAAATCTTCAAAGCAGGCAATCATTAACTCATTTATAATTTTAAAATATTTTATTAGTCGTCTTCTATGTACTAACTAGTATACTGAGCACTGAAATCAGTTCACTGTCCATATGGAGCTTACATTCTAGTGGAGAATGCAGACCAAAACCAAGTAAACAGAGTAATTTCAGGAGTTTATAAGTGAGGTAAATAATAGTAATAATGAGTGGTCCATCTTTAGATGGAATCCTGAAAGAAAGATCTCTCTGAGGAGGCCACCTGTGAGCCAGGTATCTCAGGGATGAGGGGGCTTGCCATGGAAAGTGCCAAAAAAAGCGTCGTCTAGATAGAGGAAATAGCAATTGCAGAGTATCTGAAGCCTGGTGATATTTACATTCCAGGAGCTGGAGTGGTAAAGCATAGTGAGCCAGTGGCACAAAATAAGAAAGAGGCAGAGGCCAAATGATGTAAAATCTTTTAGTTCATGAGTGGACTTAATTCATTCTGAGTGTAATCGGAGCCACTGAAGGATTTTAAACAGGAGAGTGATGTGGTCCAATTTGTATTTTAAGAAAAATGCTTTATGTAAACATGATTTGGAGTAGGCAGAAGACCAGTTAGGTATCTTTTGCATTGGTTTCTGTGGGAAATGAGAACAAAAATATAAAAGAAGATGAATTATAAAGAAGGGAAGAGCCCTAGCTGGTTTGGCTCAGTGGATAGAACGTCGGCCTGCAGACTGAACAAGGGCACATGCCCAGGTTGCAGACTTGATCCCCAGTGGAGGGCGTGCAGAAGGCAGCCAATCAATAATTCTCTCTCATCATTGATGTTTCTATCTCTCTCTCCCTTCACCCTTCCTCTCTGAAATCAATGAAGATATATTTAAAAAAAAGAAGAAGAAGAAGAAGGGAAGAGCCTGTGGCTGAGTTTTAAAGATTGTGGACGGAGGGCAGAAACAGGAAGAAACAAGAGCAGGAAGAGCCCTAGCAAGCTTTAAAAAAGATAACAGATAATTGTACTCTATAGAAACCTAGTTAAGAGAGGATTCAAGAGAGCTGTGCTTAATAACATCACATATTGCAGAGGAGAAAAAGGACTAGATGATTTAGGTCACTGGTGACTTTTAAGCACTTCTTTTCAGTAGTAGTAAGAAGTTCATGGTGATAATAATGGGCAAATGGAGATGATGTACAAAGAGGTTTCCATAGATTTCAAAGTTGTATAATTATCTGATGATTTCTAATATAAACAGCTGCCTATTTATTCCAGGTATTGTATTTGGTTCTTGTCTATGGCTTAATACTTGCTTTGCTTTTTTTTTTTTATTGTTGACACTGTTACAGGTGCTCTCCTCATCCCCCCTTTGTCCACCTCCTCCCAGCCCTCGCCACCCTTCCCTCACTTCACCACTCTGTTGTCTGTCCATATGTTCTTTGGCTACTCTCTTCATCTTCTTTTACCCA
>NW_005356674.1:2820162-2821940 GCF_000412655.1 Myotis brandtii
CCTTCCCCTGGCTTTGCTTTTGCTTTTATTATTTGGTTTTGCTGTCATAATCCCAAAAGGGATTTCAATTAAATTTCAACCAACCTTGCCTAAGTGGATGGTTTCAAATTACAAAATAAATAACAAAATTGTTGTTAATGGGCACTGGGTACAATTGGGTTATTTTTCAACACCAATGTGGAGTTCAGTATATAGTAGAGGAATGTTTTCATACTTGAGATAACTTGTTCTCTCCTTGCTTTCCATAGAAATAGATTTTTCCCCTAAATAAAAATAAATACATTTAGTTCATAGACAATCTTGCCGTGCCTTTATCCCTAGCCAAATGTGGAAAATTATGAAATTCTAGAATCATAAAAATAGAAACTTAGTTGTTTTATTGGGTGGAAAGCTTTTTTATATTATTAGGCATTGGATCAGGGAGTATAAATGGAAAAGCTGAAGCTATTTCATGTGGTTTTCCTAAAACAAACTAAAGTTCATGTATTTTTCCTAAAGCTATAGAATCTTTAAAAAAAAAATGATCAAATTAGGCCCTGGCTGGGTAGCTCAGTTGGTTGGAGTATCGGGCCATACACCAAATAGTTGAGGGTTCAATTCCTGGTCGGGGCGCATACAAGAGGCAACTGATTGATGTTTCTCTCTCTCCCTCCCTCTCTCTAAAAATCAATAAAAACATATCCTCATGTTAGGATTTTAAAAAAATGATTGAATTAGGATGTGCATACATATTCTTATATAGGATGATTTTGGCAAATAGTAAAGGAAAAGGTGTTATGTCTTTGCCTTTTCATTGTTCTTGCCCAAGTTTATTTTAAAGTAATTAGTGTAAACTTCTAAATTTATAAGTCTTAATTTCTTTTCATTCAATTTATACCTGCTCTCTCTGTAATCTCCACATCTATTGGTCTTTAACACAGTTAAGTACACAGAGGAAAGGAGACAGAGTGAAAAAGGAAGACAGAAAGATAGAATTAAACTATTCAAATTAGTCTCAAAATCTATCTTTAAAAATACATAGGATTGAATGCAACAAGGAAAGTACAGAATCAATGTGAAGAAAATGATAATGTTTTGTTAAATGACCTAAAATAAGACCTCAAAAATGAAGAGGGCTATACTATATTTCTGGCTGGAAAGATTATATAAATGTCAGTTATTCTCAATATAATGCATAATTTTCTTAAAATACCAGTCTGAATTCTACTATGAGTTCTGTGAGGTAAAAAGGAACTGAGTAAAATGATTTTAAAGTTTATAGAATTTTAAGCTTTTGTAAAAAAAAAAAAAGGGCAGTGTGGCATAGTGCTTAGGGGCACAGATTCTGGAGTCAGACTACATGAGTTCATAAATGGCTTTACTACTAAGTGAGTGCTTTGAAAAGTTATTTAACTTTTCTGTGTGGCTCATTTTCCCCATGTGTGGAGTGTGAGGATGTTAGTTTCTATCTCTTGGAATTGGTTTGAGGATATAAAAGGTTAATGCATATAAATCACTTATAACAGTGTCTTCTTATGCAAAGAAAATGCTCAATCATTTGCCATTAGCATTAGAAAATTTTTAGAAAAAGAACTAGGTAAGGGAATCTTGTTCTACTAAATATTCAAATTAGGTGAATTGAGTTACATATTAAAGTATATTATAATATACTAGAGGCCCAGTGCACGAAATTCGTGCACGGGTAGGGCCCCTAGCCTGGCCAGCAATCAGGGCCGATCTGTGGGGCGACCAGGGGGGCCCCCCCTGGCACCCGCCTTGGCTGACCTGGTGCTGCCCGC
>NW_005356674.1:2821955-2824429 GCF_000412655.1 Myotis brandtii
CTGCTGCAGCTGGTCGACTCCGTCTACAGGGCAACCAGCAGGATGATCGGGGCGCCCCGCTGGCACCTGCCTTGGCCAGTCTGGTGCTGTCCACTTGCTGGCCCCAAGCCCCGCCACCACTGTTAACCTCCCACTGTGGGGCAACCGGCGGGGTGATCAGGGGGCCCCCACTGGCACCTGCCTTGGCTGGTCTGGGGCCTGCGGGCTGGGGGCAGCTCCTGCGTTGAGCGTCTGTCCCCTGGTTGTCAGTGCACTTATAGTGACCGGTTGTTCCACCGAAAACCCTAATATGCAAATAGACCAAACAACCGATTGCTATGCTGTGCGCTGACCATCAGGGGGTGCGTGCAGAACATGGTGGGCGCCAGCAGTAGGCAGCAGAGCGTGGAACATGGTGGGAATTGGCCGTGGCGGGATGGTGGAGTAGGTGAGCGGGGGCACTAGACCAATGCAGGGCACCAGTCGCTGTCACTGGGGCGAGTCTCTGGTGTTTACTGAAAATTCTTTGCTCCCACACTCCACGTCCCACCAGATACTCGCACCTGCTGCTGGTGCCGGCCCCAATCGCTCCGCACCATCAGCAAGTGTGAGGGGGGCCTGCGCCATCAGCTCATGGGAGCAGCGACGGCAGGAGTGGGGCTGCAGCAGGAGGGGCCGGTTGGGGGTGTGGAGGATGGGCCAAGACCCGCCCCTGTGCCCACCACAGCCTTGCAGCCCACAGTTCCATTCAAGGGGCATGAATTCGTGCACTGGGCCCCTAGTAGGATTATAAAGCTGCTATAATCAAAACAGTATGGTATTGTAATAGAAATAGATACATTAATGAAACTAAAAGAATCCAGAAGTAGATCTAAGTATATATAAGAACTTAAAATATGTCAAAAAGTGACATTTAAATTCAGCAAGGAAAGCTTGTTTATTTAATGATGTTGGAGTCATATTTGGCTCTTCATCTGGTGGAAATAAACAGGCCCACACTTTATACTATCAGCAGAAATAAATTCCAGACAGATTAAAAGTTTACAAGCAAGTAAGGACAGAGGGGGAGGAGGAAAGAGGGAAGGCAATGAAAAAGAAAATGTATTTCTATTATCTCTAGAACAAGGAGCCCTTTGAAAACAGTACAAGAAACCCAGAAACTTTTTTGTATGTGTATGAGATGATGGATATTAACTAAACTTACTGTAATCATTTCACAGTATATGTCAAATTATTATACTGTAAAACTTAAACTTATACAGTGCCATATGTCAGTTATATCTCAATTACTGGAAAGGATGAAAAGAAACCCAGAAGCTATTAAACAAATTGGTACAGATATAACTTTTTAAAAGTTAACTCTCTTTCTCATAAAACATACTATACCCTGACAACAAAAGGACAAACTGTGAGAAAAAGTTTGTATTGTTTAAAAAACAAAGTTACTATTTCTAATATACAGGAGTTTATAAAGAACTAAGGTGACTAACAGTAGAAGATGAGCAAAGAATAAACAAAAATCTCAGATAAAAACTCAAAATCAATGAACAAGAATATATAATCCACTAATTAGTAGATAAGAAGGAGCAAAATAACAATGAAATAATCATTTTTCATCATTGGATTGGCAAGAATTAAAAGGCTTTATAACGTTCAATGCTGGCAGGGATCTGAGAAGCCAAACATTTTCATGATTGCAGTTGGAAGAGTAAACTGCAATAAAGAAACTTTGTCAGTATCAAGATTTTAACCTTTGACCCAGTACTCCTCTTGGGAATTTATTCTGCAGAAATTAGTTACAGAAATATTTCCATATTGATGATATTTATTGCTGCATTGTTTATAATGACAAAAATTTGTAAACAATTTGAGAAGGTTGACTAAATTGTGGAGCAAATTATGTAATAATTATAGATTTATAGAAGATAATTATTCATATAATTTTGCAGTGACAAGGAAGATATTCAAAATCTACTGTTAATTGAGCCCAACCAGTGTGTCTCAATGGTTGAACATCAACCCATGAACCAGAAGGGCATGGTTCGATTCTCAGTCGGGGCACATGTCCACGTTTTGGGCTTGATCCCCAGTAGGGAGTGTGCAGGAGGTAGCCGATCTGTGATTCTCACTCATCGATGTTTCTGTCTCTCCCTCTCTCTTCCTCTCTCTGAAATATATAAAAACGTATTTTTTAAAATTGTATTGTTAATATAAAATGTATATATAATATAGCATGATCTTTTTTTATTATTATTATTGACTTCAGAGAGGAAGGGAGAGGGAGAGAGATAGAAACCTCAATGATGAGAGAGAATTATTGATCAGCTGCCTCCTGCACGCCCCTCCTAGTGATCAAGCTCACAATCCAGGTATGTGCCCTTGACCGGAATCGAACCATGACCCTTCAATCCGCAGGCTGAAGCTCTGTCCACTGAGCCAAACTGGCTAGGGCAGCATGATCTCTTTTATTTAAAAAAAAAAAAAAAAAAAAAAAC
>NW_005356674.1:2824541-2846856 GCF_000412655.1 Myotis brandtii
AGCTTGCCTTAACTGGGTGATTCAGTTGATTGGAGCATCAACCCATACAACGAAAGATTTCAGGTTCAATTCCCTGTCAGGGATATACCTAGGTTGTGGGTCTGATCCTCAGCCAGGGTGCTCATATGGGGGTCAACCAATCAATGTTACTCTCTTTTTTCTTCTCTAAAAATCAATAAAAACATCCTCAGGTGAGGATTATAAAAAATATTTTAAAGGTACCTTGTTATATGCGCTTTCAAATGATGTATAAGGAAATATAGTAAAATTCTGCCTAACTCAGGAGCCTGGTAATAGAAGAGACCAGGTATTAGAACAAATCAGAGTTTACTCTCTTTTTCTTTATATACAGTGTCCCCCAAAAGTGTATATACACTTTAACTGCCAGTAACTCAATTTTGAAAATGAAATGTATTTTAATAAACATTGACTTTATAATTATACAAAGTGTGTGTATACATTTTTGGGGGACACCCTGTATTTCTTGCTTGACTTCTTCAAAAAAGAACAAGGTACAGAACTTCAGTGTTTAAAATAATAGAATATATTCACAGTTTTTTATAATTGATTTTATATGCATTTATATTATAAATCTCATGCTAATGTGTTTTGTTTCACCTTAGCAATGTCTGACCGTCAAGAGAGTGCTCTAATAGAGCTAATGGTTTGTACAATTCGTCAAGCTGCTGAGGCACATCCTCCTGTGGGAAGGGGTACTGGCAAGAGAGTAAGTTATACTAGTAATAAATCTACAAAAAAGGTTTTAATGTAATTAACTGTCTTAAGTATTTGAAAATGTTATTGGTATATGTATCCCTAAAAACATGATATTTTTGTAAATGATTCATGCTGTGGTATTTCATCTTCGTATTGTCTGCTACATTCAGGTTCCAAAAATAGATTCTTTCCTTCTATGCTTTTTTAGCACCTATACCTGCTGCTTCTAGTCTAGTACTTTTAAGAAATTTTGTATCTATATCTGTTAAAAGTACAAGGCAAACTGTCTGGTTTGTATGCTCTTCCATTTAGCAACTAATCTTCAGATGGTTATTTTCTTTGTGCCTTTATTTCCTCAGCTGTAATATGGGGGTTACTAATACGGGTTTTATTGGTATTAAAGATGAGTTGAGATAATCACAGATGGGAAGATTCTTTCTGGTGATATGAAGAGGTAGGCAATTCTTCTGTGCAAAAAACCACAAAAGTATAAAACTGGAAAAATTGTTTTTTATTTTTTTATTTTTTTTATTTTTATTTTTTTTAATATTTTTTATTGATTTTTTACAGAGAGGAAGGGAGAGGGATAGAGAGTTAGAAACATCGATGAGAGAGAAACATCGACCAGCTGCCTCCCGCACACCTCCCACTGGGGATGTGCCTGCAACCAAGGTACATGCCCTTGACCGGAATCGAACCTGGGACCTTTCAGTCCGCAAGCCGACGCTCTATCCACTGAGCCAAACCGGTTTGGCAGTTTTTTAAAAAAACATCAAGCGTCTGGGACTTCACCAAAGTTTAAAAAAACACACACAACAACAACAATTTGAGAAGCATTTTTCTTGAAAAGCTGCTAAAGCTTCTGTAAAAGCAGAGCCTTCTTGCCTGGGGTTACATACAGTACACACACACCCCTTAAGTTTGATTGATGAGATCTGTAGTTTTACCAGAGTGGTACTGTATACAAAAACCAACAGCTGTTAAGGGACTAGTGGGAAAAGTCCCTTTTTCAGCTAGAAATGGCAACTTGGTAGAAACAAGTAAGGAATACCCACATCTTTGATATTCAGAGGTTGTGTACCCAGTTGATAAGAACAATGGACAAGCCAAGAATCTAACTAAAAAAATCCTGGAAATGAGAAATCCCTAAGAGGATTAGATAAGCTCTCCACACATCCTTGGATGACTGGGAAATCTGAGAGACCCTGACCTAAAATAAAAGTCAAGCCAAACCGAACTTTGACTATGCTCTTAAACCCACAAACAGATCAAGTCTCATAAGGGAGAAGCCTTATAGATTTGAGGTATTTGAGTATAACGTTTGCCCAAATCATTGACCAGTAATCTGTTGAAAAACAGAGGGGACTCCTAGCAAGACAGGCTAAAAAAAACAAGTAAGAATAAAAATTTCACCTCTCAGAATGGCTATCATCAACAAATGACAAGTGCTGGCGAGGATGTGGAGAAAAAGGAACCCTCGTGCACTGCTGGTGGGAATGCAGACTGGTGTAGCCACTGTGGAGAACAGTATGGAGTTTCCTCAAAAAACTAAAAATGGAACTCCCATTTGACCCTGTGATCCCACTTCTAGGAATATATCCCAAGAAACGAGAAACACCAATCAGAAAGGATATATGCACCCCTATGTTCATAGCAGCACAATTTACAATAGCTAAGATTTGGAAACAGCACTCAGGCTGCAGATGAGTGGATTAAAAAGCTGTGGTACAGAGCAGAAATAAATGACTTAGAGACCAAAAAAAAAAACGATACAAAAGATTAATGAAACCAAGAGCTGGTTCTTTGAAAGGATAAACAAGATTGATGAACCTCTAGCCAGGCTCACTAAGAAGCAAAGAGAGAGGACCCAAATAAACAAAATCAGAAATGAAAGAGGTGAAATAACAACAGACCCCACAGAAATACAAAGGATTGTTAAAAAATACTATGAACAACTCTATTCCAACAAACTAGACAACCTAGAGGAAATGGATATATTCCTAGGAAAATACAAGCTCCCAAAACTCAATCAGGAAGAATCTAAAAATCTCAATAGGCCAATAACTATGGAAGAAATTGAAGCAGTCATCAAAAAGCTTTCAGCAAACAAAAGCCCAGGGCTTCACAGATGGCTTCACAGAGGAGTTTTACCAAAACATTCAAGGAAGAACTAAAACCTATCCTCCTCAGACTACTACAAAAAATTCAAGAGGAAGGAACACTTCCAAGCTCATTCTATGAAGCCAGCATCACCCTAATACCAAAACCAGGTAAAGACAACACAATGAAAGAGAATTACAGGCCAATATCCCTCATGAACATAGATGCCAAAATACTCAACAAAATCTTAGCAAATCGGATCCAACAGTACATCAGAAAGATCATACACCATGACCAAGTAGGATTTATCCCAGGAATGCAAGGATGGTACAACATCCGTAAATCAATAAACGTAATACATCACATAAACAAATTGAAAGAAAAAAACCACATGGTCATATCAATTGATGCAGAAAAAGCATTTGACAAAATCCAACACCCATTTTTGATAAAAACTCTCAGCAAGGTGGGAATAGAAGGATCATACCTCAACATAATAAAAGCCATATATGACAAACCCACAGCCAACATCATACTCAATGGACAAAAACTAACACCATTTCCCCTAAAAACAGGAACAAGACAGGGATGCCCACTCTCACCACTCCTCTTCAACATAGTCCTGGAAGTATTAGCCATTGCAATTAGACAAGAAGAAGAAATAAAAGGCATCCAAATTGGAAAAGAGGAAGTAAAACTGTCCTTATTTGCAGACGACATGATATTATACATACAAAACCCTAGAGACTCCATCAAAAAACTACTAGACTTAATACATGAATTTGGCAATGTAGCAGGATACAAAATTAACCCCAAGAAATCTGAGGCATTTCTATACACCAATAGTGAACTTTCAGAAAGAGAGATTAGAAAAACAATCCCATTTACCATCGCACCAAAAAAATTAAGATACCTAGGAATAAACTTAACTAAAGAGGTAAAAGACCTCTACTCAGAAAACTACAGGACATTGAAAAAAGAGATAGAGGAAGACATAAAGAGATGGAAGAACATACCATGTTCTTGGATTGGTAGAATCAACATCATTAAAATGTCCATACTACCCAAAGCAATCTATAAATTCAACGCACTTCCCATTAAAATACCAATGGCCTACTTCAAAGATCTAGAACGAACTCTCCAAAAATTCATCTGGAACAAAAAACGACCCCGAATAGCTGCAGCGATCCTGAGAAAGAACAAAGTAGGTGGGATCTCAATGCCAGATATCAAGCTGTATTACAAAGCCACTGTTCTCAAAACTGCCTGGTACTGGCACAAGAACAGACATATAGATCAATGGAATAGAATAGAGACCCCAGAAATCAGCCCGAACCAATATGCGCAATTAATATTTGACAAAGGAGGCAAGAACATACAATGGAGCCAAGATAGTCTCTTCAATAAATGGTGTTGGGAAAATTGGACAGATATATGCAAGAAAATGAAACTAGACCACCAACTTACACCATACACAAGAATAAACTCAAAATGGATAAAGGACTTAAATGTACGACAGGAAACCATAAAAATTCTAGAAGAATCCAAAGGCAACAAAATCTCAGACATATGCCAAAGCAATTTCTTCACTGATACAGCTCCTAGGGCAGTTGAAACTAAAGAGAAAATGAACAAATGGGACTACATCAAAATAAAAAGCTTCTGCACAGCAAAAGAAACCATCAACAAAACAACAAGAAAGCCCACTGCATGGGAGAACCCAGTTTGCCAATGTTATCACCGAAAAGGTTTTAATCTTCAGTATTTACAGGGAACTCATACAACTTAACAAAAGTAAGATAAACCCGACCAAAAAGTGGGCAACGGATCTAAATAGATACTTTTTGAAAGAAGACATAAGGAAGGCCAAGAGACATATGAAAACATGCTCAAAGTCACTAGTCATCCAAGAGATGCAAATCAAAACCACAATGCGATACCATCTCACACCTGTCAGAATGGCTATCATCAACAAATCAACAAACGACAAGTGCTGGAGAGGATGTGGAGAAAAAGGAACACTTGTGCACTGCTGGTGGGAATGCAGACTGGTGCAGCCACTATGGAAGACAGTATGGAGTTTCCTCAAAAAACTGGAAATGGAACTCCCATTTGACCCTGTGATCCCACTTCTAGGAATATATCCCAAGAAACCAGAAACACCAATCAGAAAGGATATATGCACCCATATGTTCATAGCAGCACAATTCACCATAGCTAAGATCTGGAAACAGCCTAAGTGCCCATCAGTAGATGAATGGATTAGAAAACTGTGGTACATCTACACGATGGAATACTATGCTGCTGTAAAAAAGAAGGAACTCTTACAATTTGCAACGGCATGGATGGAGCTGGAGAGCATTATGCTAAGTGAAATAAGCCAGTCAATGAAGGAAAAATACCACATGATCTCACTCATTCATGGATAATAGAGACCATTATAAACTTTTGAACAATAATAGATACAGAGGCAGAGCAGAGATCAACGAAGGACTTGTATGTATGCATATAAGCCTAACCAATGGACACAGACACCAGGGGGGTGAGGGCATGAGTGCAGGGATGGGAAGGTAATGAGGGGGGATAAGGACAAATATGTAATACATATACACACACACACACACACACACACACGCGCGCATCTATATATCTATATGTATATAGGTATATAGATATATAGATATAGATATATATCCAGCCTTGAAAAATAAAAATAAAAAGCTGTGGTACATCTCCACAATGGAATACTATGCTGCTGTAAAAAGGAAGGAACTCCTACCATTTGCAACAGCATGGATGGGCCTGGTGAGCATTCTGCTAAGCGAAATAAGTCAGAGAAAGATAAATATCACATAATCTCACTCATTTGTGGAATATAATGAACAACAAACTGATGAACAAAAACAGATCAGAGACAGAGAAGCATCGATCAGACCGTCAAACCTCAGGGAAGGCAGGGGAGCGTTGGGGGAAGGAGGAAAGATCAACCAAAGGACTTGTATGCATGCATATAAGCCTAACCAATGGACACAGACACTAGCAGGGTGAGGGCAGGGGTGGAGGGGGGCAATGGTGGATAAGGACATATACGTAATACCTTAATAAAGAAAAAAAAAGAAATGGTTTCTCAGTAGGTCTAGTTTTTAAAAAATATATTACATCAGCTCAGTAAGAGATTTGAAATGAAATAAACAATGAACATGGAGATGGATTAATAACAAATGATCTCTTCTGAAGAACAGAGGAAAAATGATTGAACATAAATGAACAGAGCCTCAGAAATGTGTGAAACACATAAATGCATCCGATTTGTGTAATGAGGTCTCAGAAAGAAAGGAGTGAGAGACAGGAAGCAAAAACATTTGAAGAAATAATTGCCAGAAACTTCACGAATTTGATGAGAAATAGTAATGCACATATCAAAGAAGCTTAACAAAACTAATATGATAATCACAAAAGATTCCACTTCTAAACACAGTATAGTCACACTGTTGAGAGCCAAAGGCAAAACTTGACAGTAACAATAGAAAATTCAGGTAGAGAAGGCAACAGCAATAAATTAGCTGTTGATTTCTTTTCAATGGATGCCAGAAGACATAGAATGTATTTAACATAGGGGAGATCACTGTTGACATTGAGATTAAAACTCTAGAAAAATGGGGGGGCGGGGAGACATATGTAAAACTTTAGACAATAAAAAAAAAATCTAGAAAAAATATTTTTCCATTGGTTCCAATATTTTTCTCTTCATAACTGTAGTTTTATGGAAGTGTTTTTGTTTTCACTTAATCTAAATAAGTAGTAATTTATCTAAACTTTAATGATTCTTAAATAAGGAGCTAATTAATAAAGTACTAGTGAATGTTGACTAGAAATCTTCGTAAAACTAGATGTCTTTATTTTGGTAAATAGTTTGTTAAGCTCCTCTCAAAATTCTCAGTTACATTATCTGTCAGTGCTTCATCATTCTGTCTAATGTTCTATATTTATAAATTAGTGCATAACACTCATATTCTATGCCCATTTGAATTTATTTCTAGGTGCTAACTGCCAAAGAAAGGAAAACTCAAATAGATGATAGAAACAAATTGACTGAGCATTTTATTATCACACTTCCTATGTTGTTATCAAAGGTACAATTTCATTTACATTTTTGTAATAATATATCACGGAGTTTGCTTATTACACTATACTATTAAAGTAGTTACTTACTTCTTTTGTATTTTTTCTTCCTTCTAGTATTCTGCAGATGCAGAGAAAGTAGCAAACTTGCTACAAATCCCACAGTATTTTGATCTAGAAATTTATAGCACAGGTAGAATGGAAAAGGTAAGACACTATGAAATTGAAATTCTGCTATTGTATTGAGTTTTATTAACTAGAATATTTTAATCATATGTGATCATATAGACTTATTTGTTATTTGACTGATGCTTATTTTTGTTTTATCTAAATATAGTTGCATGCTTTTTTCCCTCCTCAGCATCTGGATGCTTTATTAAAACAGATTAAGTTTGTTGTGGAGAAACATGTAGAATCAGATGTTCTAGAAGCCTGCAGTAAAACCTATAGCATCTTATGCAGTGAAGAGTATACCATCCAGAATAGAGTTGACATAGCTCGAAGCCAGCTGATTGATGAGTTTGTAGATCGATTCAATCATTCTGTGGAAGATCTATTGCAAGAGGTATGTTTTAAAGTTAATGTGTACATGTAATAATTTTGGCTAATAATTATTAAAGGTAGCTGAGTATATAAATTGTTTCCATTTTAAAATAAAATTTAGTCAAATTCTCTACACCTTTCAGAACTTAGCAGCATTATTGTAATTGTTCATCCTATAAAGGTCAGCCTTTGTTATACTTTTTTTTTTAAGATTTTTAATTGATTTTTATTGAAGGGAGAGAGAGAGAGGGAGAAACATTAATGTGAGAGGGAAACATGGATCTGCTGCCTCCTGCATGTTTTCTACGAGGGATCAAGCCCAAAACCAAGGTATGTACCCTGGCCAGGAATCAAACTGGCAACCTTTTGGTGCACAGGATGATGTCCAACCAACTGAGCCACACTGGCCAGGGCTTTATTTTTAAAATTTGTTTCAAACAAGCTGGATTGTTTTTTGTTTTTTTTTGTCTTTTAAGAAAAATCTTGTTAAGGACTGGCTTTTTTTTTTTAATGTTAGATCTCTTCATACTTTTTAAAAAATATTTTTATTGATATCAGAGAGGAAGGGAGAGATAAAAACATCAATAATGAGAGAGAATTATTTATCAGCCTCCTCCTGCACAGCCCCTACTGGGGATCAAGCCCACAACCCAGGCAAGGACCCTGATTAGGAATAGAACCATGACCTCCTGGTTCATTGGTTGACATTCAACTACTGAGCCATGCCAGCCAGGCAAGGAATGGCTTTTCTTAAATCTTTTTTTTAAAATTTTCTAATCCTGTAATCTAATTTGCATTTTAATATTACTTTATGATATGTTAATGCATAGAACATTAAAATTATGTGCTTATGAGGGATGGCTGATTACTAGTGGTGTGCCCAAGATAGCAGGAAGCCTCTCCAACTGGTTATTTTTGTGATTACATCTGTAATTCTCGAATCCTGTCTTCTCCCTCCAATCTGAGTAAGGCAACCATGAACTTCACAGTTTTATATGCTCTGAGATCCAAGCTGATGATCTTCTTAATCCATGTAACCGATTTTCCCCTACTTTTAATTTTACAAAAAAATTTAACCATTTTTGATGTTGTATTGTGATTTATTTCTCACTGTTGGGATTATGGGTATCTTTCATTTTTTGTCTGTTTTATTTGTATTTTGTTCATTACCAGCAGTGAATATGTACTTTTTATATAATAACTAGAGGCCCGGTGCACAAAACTTTGTGCACTCGGGGGGGGGGGTCCCTCCGCCCGGCCTATGCCCTCTCACAGTCTGGCACCCCTCGGGAGATGTCCACCAGCTGGCTTAGGCCTGCTCTCCAGGGGACTGGGCCTAAGCTGGCAGTCTGGCAGCCCGGGAGCCCTCGGGGGATGTCCACTTGCCAGCGGGGAACAGGCCAAAGCTGCAGTCGGACATCCTTAGCGCTGCTGAGGAGGCGGAAGAGGCTCCCACCACCACCACTGTACTGGCAGCCGGCAGCCTGGTTTGTGGCTGAGCAGAGCTCCCCCTGTGGGAGCGCACTGACAACCAGGGGCAGCTCCTGCATTGAGCATCTGCCTCCTGGTGGTCAGTGTGTGTCATAGTGACCAGTCATTCCCAGTTGTTCTGCTGTTAGGGTCAATTTGCATATTACCCTTTTATTATATAGGATAGAGGCCTGGTGCATGGGTGGGGGCCAGCTGGTTTGCCCTGAAGGGTGTCCCAGATCAGGGTGGGGGTCCCGTTGGGGTGCCTGGCCAGTCTGGGTGAGGGGCTGATGGGTGTTTGCAGGCTGGTCACACCCCCCAGCAGGGACCCTCACCCCATGGGAGTGTGGCCAGCCTGGGTGAGGCTCTGAGGGCCGTTTTCAGGCTGGCCATGGCCGCAGGCTGGAAGCAGGTATCTGGGATTTATTTATCTTCTATAATTAAAACTTTGTAGCCTTGAGCGGAGCTCAGAGCCGGCAGGGCAGGCAGGAAGCTTGGCTTCCTCCATTGCCGGGGCAACCCAAGCCTCCTGCTCGCTCCAGCTCCATGGCCACCGTCTTAGTTGGGTTGATTTGCATATTCGCTCCCGATTGGCTTGTGGGCATGGCTTGTGGGTGTAGCAGAGGTACAGTCGATTTGCATGTTTCCCTTTTATTAGATTAGATAACAATTTTTATTTAAGCAGTAAGTATTAATAGACTTTCATGTGAATTTGAGGATACATGAAAGTGTGGTAATAAAGTGATGTCTACTTTTTATAGGGAGAAGAAGCTGATGATGATGATATTTACAACGTGCTTTCTACATTAAAGCGGTTAACCTCTTTTCACAAGTACGTGGTTTCATTGGAAGTAGATTGTAGATTCAGTGAAAAGCAGATTAGTCAACATAAAACAGACTGATTATATTTGTAATGTTTAACATCCATATAACAGTGGGAAATTTTAAAGAAATATCAAGGTGTTGTACAGTTTTTCTTTATTATTCTAATTTTCTTCAGGTAAATTATACGGTTTTATTTTAATACTAGAGGCCCGATGCACGAAGTTCGTGCAAGAGTAGGCCTTCCTTCCCCCAGCTGCCTGCACCCGGGACCCGGGCTTCCCTCTGGCTGCTGGCATCCAGGACCTGGGCTTCCCTCCGGCTGCCAGCACCCGGGACTGGGGCTTCCCTCGCAGAGGGAAGCAGCCCGCTGGTTGGTGGCATGGCCTCCCTCTACAGGGTGATCATGGAGCCCCCCGATTGATCGCCCTGCCGGCCGTTTGCCTGGGCCTCCCTCTGGGACAATCATGGGCTGATGGCTGGGCTCCCGACCAATTGGATTGCAACTACCTTGGCTGGCCTGGTGCCAGCGGGTGTCATAGCGTGGTCCCGGATGGTCGTCCAGATGTTTGTTGTTATTCTACTGTTCAGCCATTCGGTCAATTTGCATATTATGCTTTTATTATATAAGATAGTTACTTAAGGAGTAAGATTTCTCATTCCCTGTAATAAGTGCACACTGTAAAGGTTTAAGTTAATTGTATTTTTAACAAATTTGATGAGCTTATTCTGTAAGCTAGCATTTCAGAAGTATAATTTTCAATGGATAGTTTCTTAAAGTCTTACTAAATAGGAAAAAAACATGTTTTGGGGAAAGCCATGAAAGTTATTTCTGTGAACTTTTATTTCTGAATTGTTCTTGTTTTATGTAGACAGAGCAGTTGGATTTGAATAAGGACAAAAGGCTTGTTCAAGGAAATAAGTATCATTTTCAAATTGTAATTTGCATGTCCCTTATAATAAGACATGCTTATCTTCTCTATAAAGAAAGGAAAATAGAGAACTTTGTTGTCAAAAGAATGTTTAGGTGTAGGCCTACATCAGTAAATACTTCAGATTTCAAAGCAATGTCCAAAATCTAAGCCTTTTTTTAAAAAATATATTTCTTTATTGATTTCAGAGAGGAAGGGAGAGGGAGAGAGAGATAGAAATATCAATGATGAGAGAGAATCATTGATCGGCTGCCTCCCGCACACCCACTACTGGGGATCGAGCCTGCAACCCAGGCATGTGCCCTTGGCCGGAATCGAACCTGGGACCCTTCAGTCCGCAGGCTGACGCTCTATCCACTGAGCCAAGCCGGCTAGGGCTAAGCCTTTTTTTTATATACAATATGTTGTTTGATATTTCATGGAGACACAAACTTATTTTTTAAAATATTTAGATGTATGAAAATAAAAGTTGACAGCCAATTATCTGCTATTTTTAGTAGTAGAGCTCATGACTATTTAAAATGTCAGCATTATCTCATTCAGAACTCCTCAGCCCATGTAAATAGCTACACTAAAGTTATTGGGCTTTGCCATATTTTCTTTACCCTGGTTTTGTCTAATCTTTTTAAAAATACATTTGCTTAATCCTGTGTGATCTCAGGATTTGCTTAAATGTATTTTAAAATATACTAGAAGAGAAAGAACTATGGGATATGAGCTTAGGTTGACCATGTTGTAGTAATCTTCACTTAAATGTGTGAAGGTTTTTTGTTTGTTTTTTATTATGGTACTAGAGGCCTGATGCACGAAATTCTTACAAGGGGCTCAGCCCCCACCGCCACGGCGGCTGCCTTGGCCTCCGCCCACCATGGTGGCCGCAGGCCTCTGCCTCGGCCCCTGCCCACCGCGGCTTCTTCCAGACGGTCGTCCAGAAGGACGTTCTATCTAATTAGCATATTAAGCTTTTATTATTATAGATCGTTTTGTTTTATTTTAAAATGTGTGAAGTTTTGTTATTACTGATTTCTTTTAATGAATTCCTAATATCAGCCTGAGCTCTCTCCGCCTCTTTATTTCCCCCTCTCATTTCCCTCTTTTTTTCTTCTTAAGTATGAGCACTCAAACATTTCCTTTATGGATCTCTTTCAACTCTACAAGAAAATGAAGTTAATTTACTTAAAGTCATTTTGTTTAAAATTTCCTTCATTCTAGAATAAAGTTAATACATTTTGTTTATTTTAGCGCTCATGATCTCACAAAATGGGATCTGTTTGGTAATTGCTACAGATTATTGAAGACTGGAATTGAACATGGAGCTATGCCAGAACAGGTAGGAGTTTACTAGTCTTCCTTCTATCTCATTTCAGAAAGCTAAAGTTTTTTTCGATCACACAGGATTATCAAAAGCCTTTCATAGAAAGTAGTTGATAATTCTTTAATGTAGCTACCTTCTTTGAGGATTCTTGCCATAGCGATTAAATGTTACTGATAGATATATCTTCAGGTTTAAGCAGAAAAAAATAGGAAACCTTTGCTATAATGTTCTCAAAAATTTTATGTTAAGGTAAGCATTTTTAGGGTAACATCCGTATTTCTTTGAAATGGTAAGATGACCATATTATTGTCCAAATAAGCGTTCTTTTAAAAGTGAAAAGGAGTGCTATTAATTACTCTAGGCATTAGCCAAATGGTTACCCTCCAATAAGGTCCTCTGTGATTTGGTTTCTACTGATTTAGAATTACTTACTTCCTTCCTTCCTTCCTTCCTTCCTTCCTTCCTTCCTTCCTTCCTTCCTTCCTTTCTTTTTTTTTTTAGAGAGGGAGGAAGGGGTAGAGAGATGGAGACACAGACATCGATTTGTTGTTCTACTTATTTATGCATTCATTGGTTGCTTCTTGTATGTGCCCTTACTAGAGATGGAATCTGCAACCATGGCATATCTGGACGACACTTTTAACCAACTGAGCTACCCAGCCAGGGCTGATCTAGTTAGTCTTAGTTTATGCTCTATGAATCTTTTCACAGTTATCAAAGAAGCATCCTTTGAATTTTCTATTCCTTCCCTTATGTTTCCCTTTATTACCAGATTAAATCTTATATCTTTCTTTAAAGATTTAGTATAGATTTTTGCTTCTCTAGAAAGTTTTTCCTAACCATTATCACTTTCTATTCCTGGCTAACATGTGAGTTCCTCTTCTCTCCCCTCAACACATTACCCCATGTATGTATACTTTATCAGACCAATTATTAAATTGTTATAATTGTTACTAATTTGTCTTTTCAGTTGATTGTTCTCTGAGATGAGGGAATATGTTTGTTTTTAAGCCCCTGTGTCTTGCACTAGGCTTAGATACTGAATAAATATCTGTTTTAAGAACAGAGTTCAGACAGTGAACATTTGGTAATAGTGTCTTTTTTTTTTAATGGTTATTATTTTAAATTTCCATACATTTATGCCTCTAGGATGATGTATTTCTTTTTTTTTTTTTTTTTACCAAATGTTATTTTATATATGCTCCTTAATTCTATAAAACTTTTGGCCTATAAGCTATGATACATATTGTATGATATAAACTGTACAAATGTAAATTGTCTCATTTGTTTGAATTTTTTTATTTGATACAGATAGTCGTACAGGCATTGCAGTGTTCCCATTACTCGATTCTTTGGCAGTTGGTGAAAATTACTGATGGTTCTCCTTCCAAAGTAAGTAAGAGTTTCTGTAGGCAGAAGAGTTATTACTAAAATAAAATAACCTCCATTCATTTATATTTAATAAGTTATTGTTATTAGTTACAGCAAATTATCTTGACTAAAATATAAAATAATTTTTTGTTATCAATTTTTGTTTTATCCTATGAGTAAGTGTATTTTATCTTTTTGGAAGATAACCAGTCTTCAAGCAATAGATATATACTTTTATTTGTACAAAAGTTAAAATTCTTATAGGAAATAACCATTGTAGAAACCAAAAGAGGTCTGATAGGTAACATGCTATAAAAAATAGAGTAATATTGGGAGATAATAGTATGCAGCTTTCAGTTCTGGCATCATGGCACCTTGGGACTCAAACTGAACAACACTCTTGTTAAGAACAACTCAAATTATTGGATAATTTTTTTTAACTTTTAATTTTTGACTGACCATGCAAAACAAAAAGGTACAAACCAGATATTAAATGGAACCAGAATTCAAGAGAGTCGGCAAAGCACTGAAGCCTACTTAACCTTAAGGATCTTTTCTAATCTAGACAAATTATAAGGCCCTCCCAAGGTGGAATGTCTTACAGGTAGCACACCTCCCTGAAAATTTGGGGTCCTAAAGAGCTACTCCCAGCTCAAGGGTAAATTAGAAATAAACCCACACTAGCTCCATGAATGGAGAAATACAAGGAAAACAGCCTGTCTTAAATTTGTCACTGATTAAAAGGGAGAAAACAGGTGTCCCAGTAAGATGTATAACCATGAGCTGGCTTTCACATAGGTTTTCACCCTAAAATTATACTACTTCAGTGGTCCATTAAAAAATAAAAAACGAGATTTTGATTTAAAAAGTCTATATCGCTCTTGAAATAAGAGCGGCTTGAACATATGAGTAAAGAGCAAACACTTCATAAAGAACCAAATCAAAATATTAGGATGTTTACATATCCTCATCTTAACAAAACAGAAGCTGTTCAACCAATAAAGAAGGTCAATAATACATTTCTATACAGAATCAATAACTTGATATGAAGCATTTTTTTCTCAGAGGAAGATTTTTTTTACCCTTATGATTAAAAATTTGAGGAATTCACTGCCTTTAGAAAGTAATTAGAGTTTTTTGTTCTTAATTAGAAGAATAGTGATATATTGGTTAGCTTCCTGGTTTTTTTTATTTTATTTTATTGACAATTTAGTCTTGATAAGCAAAAACTAAAGTTAACCTTTTGTAGTAACCAAAGCCACTTGAAAATTGCATTACATCCTCATGTTTTTTAAAATGTTCGTTAATTTGGTCAAATTAACGGAGATTGAATATATGTAAGTTAAATTTTGATAACAAGAGTTTATTATATGTTACACACAATTAACTTTTATTCTAATTTATTCTGGTTGGTTTTGTATTCTTTTTTTCCCACTGAGGTCATTTTGCTTATCTGAGGCACAGATTTTTTGATTGTCATTGCAAGGAGAGCAATGCAGATTTTGTGGCCAGCACTGATTTCTTTTATGCTAGAAACAATGATATAGCATCTTTTTTTTTCTTTTTTTTTATAATCCTCACTTAAGGATATTTTTCCATTGATTTTTAAAGAGTGTGGAAGGGAGAGGGAGAGACAGAAACACCGATGTGAAAGAGACACATTGATCTGTTGCCTCCCGCATGACCCCAACCAGGGCTGGAAGCCTGCAACCGAGGTACGCGTGCCCTTGACTGGAATCAAACCCAGGACCCTTCAGTCCACAGGCCGATGCTCTATCCACTGAGCCAAACTAGCTAGGGTGCTATAGCATCTTTTAGGTGTTTTCATTATTCGGTTGATTTCTATTTATAGATTTTTGTTCATTTATATAATAAGTGAAATTCTTACATAGGTGTCTCTCAAGTTATTCTCACTTTGAAGTTGTTGATAATTTTTCTTTCAAAATATATTTAGTAATTATTGTGTTCAGTTGTGTCTATAAAGTGGTTTTCTAAGTGATAATCTTAAAAAGCATGAATCTTTAAGATACATGCAAACTTAAAAAAATTAATCTTTCATTGCTAAGATTCTTTTAAAACAATTATTTTAATGACTCATATAATAATTACTAGATTAGGAATTTTCAAGCTTTCTATATAGGATATCTTCGAAAATTTAATAGCCACATACATAAGCTTTGTACACATATAATTTATATTACTAACATCCCAATTGATAAGATATTGATAACTATAGTTCTAGCCGAGGACTATATTGTTATGCAAATAATCTTGAGGCAAGTCACTTATATTACAGAGACACAGACAACAGCATGGTGATAGCCAGAGGAAAAGGGATGGGGTTAGGTGGAAGAGGGCAAAGGGGTGATAAATTGGGACAGAAAGAGACTTTAGTTTGGGTCATGGCCACATGATGCAGTATGCAGATGTTTTGTTGAGTTATACACTTGAAACATGTATGATTTTGTTAAACAATGTCACCCCAGTGAACGCAATAAAAAGAAAAATTTAAAGCAGACAACTTATGTCAAAGCATTTACATCGATTGTAAAGTGCTTTCCAGATACTAATAACAATCTTAAAAATCACTTACCTGTGTTTAAGGTTACTTATTTATAAAATTGAAAGTTGTATTGTGCCAACCTTTTCTGTCTCTAAAATTCTGTAATCTATGTTATGATTAATAACTGCTATATTAAAGATTTCTGGGTAGATATACTAGAATCTTAACAGTGTTTATCTCTGGGAAATAGAAAATCTTTGGGGGCAGACATAAGAAGAAATTTACTTTTCACTTTATACCTTTTGATACTGTTTGAGTGGTAGTTTTGTTGGTGATTCTTAAAAGTGATAATTTTATCACAAAAATTAATTTTTTAAGACTACTAGTACAAAAGCATCTTGATTCTCCATTCTAAACTTAGGTCTGATTTATCACATATAATTCACAGTTGTTGAACTTAAATACTAGAAAAATGCTTAGTGTGTTCTATATCTTATTTGCAATAATAGCATTATTCTTTTGTTTATAAATGTAATATTAGAGCTATCAGAGAATTTAGAAATTATTTGATGAAACCTGTTCTTTTTAGATAAGGCCTACAGGGGGAGATTGTTATTAACACTGTTGATGTTTTACTATTTTTTAATACATATTTTTATTGATTTCAGAGGAAGAGAGAGGGAGAGAGAAATAGAAACGTCAATGATGGGAGAGTACCATCCATCGGCTGCCTCCTGCATGCCCCCTACTGGGGATCAAGCCGGCAACCTGGGCATATGCCCTGACCAGGAATTGAAATGTTACCTCCTGGTTCAGAGGTCATTTTGTAAATCACTTTAATATAAATGCTCTAAATTAATTAAATCTTCATTTTATAAAGTAGATATTACCATAGTCTTATTTTACAGATAAGGAACCTGATTACTTAGAAAAATTGGGCTTGCCTAAAATTATAAGTCTTTTGAATCTCACTCAATCTAGTTGTTTTTCTGTTAACATTCTTTAAATTCTTGTATTATTAAGCTTTTAATACAACTTGTTCTAGAGAGTTTTATTGTGGCTTTTTTAAAATTATTTTCTAAAGGCTGGCATGTTGGTTGACTCCTCACTAAATACAAATGTCTGTTAATCAGTTGGGTATATTGAAAAATTATGTCATATAGCCTTTTTTTTTCATCATTCTGTATCTATAAAGGCATTTGAATGAAAAGTTACTATGGTTTTAAATGGCTTATTTTGTAATGCCAGTGGTTTAAAGTTAAAACATATGGAGGACTTTGGTAATGATGCACCTAAAATATTTTTCCCCTCTGTTTTCTAAAATTTAAAAGTAATTCAGTAGGCTCTTGGGGTCTAAATATTTAATTTATAATGTTGATTATTTATAGACAACTTGAAAATCTTACTGCATTAATTAATATTTCTGTTGTTGAAGTATTTCAAGCATGTCAAACTCAAAGGCTAACACGGGCCAAATAAACAAGGTTTAAGTTTATGTGGGCCACAAAAAAACAAAAGCTTCAATTTTCATAGAAACGTAGGTTTATTTCGATACAAACATGCTGAATACAAAGGGCTGAAATAAATGAGTAATCGTTAACAAAATAGAACATTTTAATAAAAAGTAGTATTTTTTTCTTGAACATTAACTTACCAGACACTGAATAACTGCACAGATTAATAAACAACGCAGATAAACCTGTTTTTCTTGTTCTCCTGAAGTGAAATATGTCCTGTTGCGCACACCAAACAAGTCAGTTCAAGGCTAATGATAGGGCGATCGGCTGCTAAAATATTCGCTGCTAGTATTAGTAGAGAGAAATGGTGCACCTACGTGTAAGGCGCATAAGGGAAATGAATGCAGCACGATTATATATAATAATCAGTCATTAGCGAACATTGTAGTTCGTTATTAATAATTATGTATTACAGAATATTGTAAAAATGAAGTTACAAAATTTTTATTAAAACGTTCTTTACATATCGTTTTATTGGCTGGGCCGCAAAAATATTCGTTGTGGGCCTCATGCAGCCCGTGGCCCGTGAATTTGACATGCTTGAAGTATTCTATATGATAAAAGGCTAATATGCAAATCTACCAAGTGGCGGAACGACCGGTCACTATGATGCACACTGACCACCAGGGGGCAGATGCTCAATGCAGGAGATGCCCCCCAGTGGTCAGTGTGCTCCCACAGGGGGAACGCCACTCAGCCAGAAGCCAGGCTCACGCCGCGGCAGCACTAAGGCTGTCCAACTGACGGCTTGGGCCCACTCCCCGCCATCAGTTGGACATCCCCCAAGGGCTCCTGGACTGCGAGAGGGCGCAGGTCGGACTGAGGGGGAACCCCCCCCCCCAGTGCTCGGATTTCATGCACCGGGCCTCTAGTTATGTTAATAATATGGAATGAGCCATTTAGCTAGTGAAGGAGCTAACCAGCTGACCACTGTTTTTCTCTACTCATTAGTACATTTATAGAAACTCCTTTACTGGTAAATCTCTGAAGAGGTCACTTGCCATCTTTAGTTAATAAATTATATGTGTTAGTTTTTGGTGTAAAATATAAGGTAAAGTGCTTTTCATAAAGTTGGGCTTTCTTTCTTGAGTACATGTTCATTGTTAAAATAAATTGTCCTAATTTTACTACCTGTAGGTAACCACTGTTAATATTTTGGTATATTTTCTTTTAGTGTTTTCTTTTTACATATTTTTCAATCTTATTGAAATCATAATGTATATACAATTTTATGTCTCCTCTTCAATTAACATGGGATTTCCTTCAGTTATTAAAAGAAATGTCGATAGATATTTTTTCTGTATGCATTTGTCCATCATATAGCTATACCATAATTAATTTTACCATACCACTCTACTCTCTTTGATGTTTAGGTTGTAAACTTTTTAACTAATAAAATTAATGCCATGATCGGCATTTTGGTGCAAAAGCTTGTTCTGTGTTTTAAATTGTTTTATCTTATAGTCTTAGAAATGGAATTTGTGGATCAAAGATTATACTTTTAAGGTTTGATACATATTGCCAAGTTGTTTTTTAGACAGTACGTTCTAAAATTTATTTTTCGAATCTATTATATGAATGGTAGTTATATTTGAAGTTTAAATTCAAATTATAATTTAACTAAACAGTAAACACTATTTTATAAAATGAATATATGAGAAGACTATATCAAGAACAGGATTAGATCTTTATTTGAAATGGAAGTGCACTGGGTTTCATCATTGGGTATTTCCTCTATTCCCCCTAATTTCCAGAGTTGAAGCTCTTTGGCAGTCTCACAGGTCATGCTCAGTATACTTTGTTCCGGTGCCCCCTAGTGCTGGTCCTGTAGAAGCAGCCTTCAGTTTCTCTCTAGCAGAAAACATCCTTCTTCTTCAGCTCCTTCTGGACATATACAAAGACTTTTAAAGAGCCAGGTAAATAAGAGTTAGGGCTAAAATAATGCCCCTTTGCCTTTTTTGGCCTGGGGATCTAGAACTTATTTTTCCTACTGGGAGGAGCTGTCCTACTCTCTGTAATCTTAAATTTGCAGTGTTCTTAGCCTTACCCTGCATGTTTCTATTCTAGGGAGGACCTGGGGCAAACATTCTTGCCTTCTGGATCCTGACCCTTTTCCTAATCCTTTAAATTAAAGAAAGTCAATATCCCTCAGGTAGCTACAGGTCAAATTATCATTGAGGTGTTTAGCTGTAAAATTTGTTCCATTGCCTTCTTAACTGAAGGGTCTCCTCTGCAAATTCCAGCTTGTTTAACCTCTAAACAGACTGGGGAAGAGCAGTGTTAGGGTGAAGGTGGCCAGACTCATGAGGAGATACACTTAACCTTGTTGTTCTTCATATAAGCATACATTCCTAGAAATGTACTAGAAATAGGCTCAAATATAAAATAATCAACAGACTACTTTTTATACTTCCCCCTTTCCTTTTCCCTCCCCAGTCCTTTAGAATGTCAATGAATAAGAATGAGATAGCTTGCTCAGGTCCTTGCCCCAAGTTCCTATAATATCAAAATACAGGTACCACTTCTTCACCTGCAGAGGGGGGAGGGAATGGGACCAAGAGTGGGAATAATGGCTATCCCTCTAGGAACAAATGTTTAGCAATGTTATAACCATTTTACTTTATTCTTTTTTTCTAGAATCTTTCCCATTACCTTTTATTTCTTGAGAATTCTATGCTCAATAACTATCTAGTTAGTTTTAAGCCTTCCCTATGAGTAGTTCATGACTTCAGAGTTGTTCTTTGATAATTGTGTTTTTGTTAATATTATATCTTACCTCAACTGCCTGATTGGTTGATCTAGGAAGGTAAGAGGTAAAAGATCCAAGTCTTGTTTTATATCCATTTCTTGTTTAGTGCTAAGAATTCTTTTTTTTAAATCTGGAATACAGAAGTAGATAGGAGTTTAGACCAAATTCTGAGCTTCTTCGGATTTTATCCAATTCTAAAATTCAAAAAGATCTTTGGAAGCCAGAAGTAAATATGTTCAATTTAGAAAAGAACTTACAAGTCATTATTCCAACATGCCACAGTGGCTCAGTGATTGAGCATTGACCTATGAACCAGGAGGTCATGGTTCAATTCCTGGTCAGGGCATATGCCCAGGTTGCAGGCTCATTCTCCAGTAGGGGGTGTGGAGGAGGTATCCCATCAATGATTTGCTCTCATTATTGATGTTTCTCTCTCTCCCTCTCCCTTCCTCTCTGAAATCAATTAAATATATATATATATGTGTGTGTATATATATGTATATTCATATATGAAATTATGCATGTCTACATATATATATACATATATATATATAAGATATATATGAATGCCATGCTGTGTTATGAACCTGTCTACTCCTGAGCCTCCAGTCTTGGAGTTGCTATTTGATAGGGAATACCCTTCTATCCCTTAAGGCTGCCTCAGTTTCACTAGCCTGTCCAGTTGGATGCTGTTTTTACTTACACAGGTCTTGAAAGCACCTTTTATAAATACTCAGACACCTTAGGATATTTAATACCTCATGATCTAAGTAATGAGCCAGGACTGAAAAGATTTGTTCTAAATGACAATTATTATAAAGTAATAATGTGTTTTAACTGAGCTTATCAGAGGTCTAAAGCAACATTAACAATTTAAACAAAACATAAAACTTCTTTCTTGTACAGGTATTGGATATTTTCTCTGCCAAATTAATGGTAAAAGAAGTTTACTTTCCTGTCAGGCCATTTATTTGAATAGAAAAGATATAGTTGTCTTAATATCCCCTGAGTGATATAGAAATGCATTTTCCTTCCTAAGTAGGTTTTTTTAGAAATGCTTTTCCCTCAGTGGCCATTCTATATATAATTACTAGGTATTTGTTAAGTGACTTCTTATTGCTGTCTCTCTATTTATTTATTTATTTATTTATTTAATCTCCCAGTTATAAATAGTGTATATTTCCAGCATTTTTTTGTGTTTGAATTTTGGTTCCATTTCTTACCACCTGTGATAAAGATAAGCAAGTTACTTCACCACTGAACTTTATTTTCCTAATGTGTGATATTCACTGTTGGATGGGGTTGTTGGGAAGATTAAATTGAAAGAACTCGTTTCACGGCCCTGACTGGTGTTCTCAGTGGTTAGAGTGTCGGCCCACACACCGAAGGGTCTCGGGTTTGATTCCCAGTAAAGGGCAAGTACCTGGGTTGCAGGTTCGATCCCCAGCCCTGGTTGGACACGTGCAGGAGGCAACCAATTAAGGTGTCTCTCTCGTATTAATCTTTCTCTCTTTCTCTCTCTCTCTCTCTCCCCTCCCTCTTTACCCCCCTCCCTCCCTTCCACTCTCTAAAAAAATCAATGGGGAAAATATCTTCAGGTGAGGATTAACAAAAAAGAAAGAAAGAAGTGTTTCAGTGAACAATAGCTGTTGTTCTGATGGCGTTAAATTGTAGTCCTAGTCTAATCTTCTCTTGTACCAAAAACAAGAATTGATACTAAGTGTACTATTATCATGTAAGGCTATAGGACTATGTAAACATGCTCAGGAGCTAGTGTACGTTTGGGATACAACAGCATAGATTTTGTCCTCCATGTGTATGTTGGAATAATTTGGGAATTCAGTTCTCTCACTTTGATTCTAACAGGTACTACTTTACCCCTGTCCCTCTGATTCCTCCTTTATCTTTCTTCATCTTTGTACACTACAGGAAAGAGAAATCAGAAGATGTTTTGGAACTACAGTAGGCAGCTTAAGGGTTCCTGAATCATAAGTGAGTGGATTAGCCTTTGAGACAATGACAGGAGTCAGCAGGTGGAGATTCAAATAGTCAAGAACAACAACAACACTGAAAACTAGGTATTACATTTGGGGTTAAATATTCAATAGTTATTTTGTGTGTTCACGAAAGTAGCACACTCTCCCTCCCCGCCCC
>NW_005356674.1:2846923-2902237 GCF_000412655.1 Myotis brandtii
TAATAGCCGTTATTCATATAAGAAAGCAATTTGAAAGGTATTGCATAGGGTCTATCCTACTACAATGGAAAGGCTTCTTGTCTCTTGGTCACTGATGTGTCCCCAATGAATGAATTTAGTTCCATCTGTTTTTATCATTTTTAGTATGGATACTGACTTAGTTGAGCTGAAAAATAATTTAATGAGCCTCGTTATGTGTCAGTAATTGTGCTAAGTACAGATAAATAGAACACTTTTGACATAAATGTCCAAACCTATAGAGAATTTTTATGAGTTTATTTGAGCCAATCTGAGAATAATTACCGGGAAGCAAAATCTCAACGGATTGAAAAAATGCTCCAGAGAATGAAGTTTTGCTGCTTGTTTTATACATTAGAATAAAAGGAGGAGACTTACAGAGGGTTACATGAAATCATTGGTAGTATATTAAGGGGACAGGAGAAAGCAAAATGGGGAAATATTTGGGATTGGATAAAATCTTAAAATAGAGAAACATATTTTACATTGCTAGGTACAGAGTAGTTAATTAACTTTCATAGCACATAGAGATGGTTTTGGGAACAAGATAACGAGAGCCCTGGCCGGTTTTGCTTAGTGGCTAGAGCAGGGGTGGGCAAACTTTTTGACTCGAGGGCCACAATGGGTTCTTAAACTGGACCGGAGGGCCGGAACAAAAGCATGGATGGAGTGTTTGTGTGAACTAATATAAATTCAAAGTAAACATCATTACATAAAAGGGTACGGTCTTTTTTTTTTAGTTTTATTCATTTCAAACGGGCCAGATCCGGCCCGAGGGCCGTAGTTTGCCCACGGCTGGGCTAGAGCATCAGCCTGCAGAAAGTAGGGTCCAGGGTTCAATTCTGGTCAAGGGCACATGCCCGGTTGCAGGCCTGATCCCCAGTAGGGGGCGTGCAGGAGGCAGCGGATCAATGATTCTCTCTCATCATTGATGTTTCTATCTCTCCCTCTCCCTTCCTCTCTGAAATCAATAAAAATATATATTTTTAAAAAGATAACAATGAAGGGATTCTGTATTCTTTTGCTCTGGTGCCAGGCAATTGTGCCTTGAAAGGTCTAGAAAAGATTACTCTGACATTTCAAAGGTATATTATCTTAGATGCAAAAAGGGTAGACAGTCTCACTTAAGGTAAAGATTGCCCTTTGTCAAGGAAGCTATAGGCCCTAGGATGTGACTACCCACCATGACCCGCTTTCAGTTAGGAATTTTTACATTCAGACTATCCTATGTGGTTATTTTCGGTCTCAATTTTGTAAGTCCCGCCATGCAGGCTTCCTATGAGCTTGTCGGGTTTAGTATCCAATACAGCAAGCATGTTAAACTTGAGGCTAGTGGGCCGCATGCCTTGCTGGCTGCGAGTTTGACATGCTTGCACTACAGTTTATGCCTCCAAAGAACTTAATAACCTAGTATAGACTGGACAGACTACAGTCTATGGGCCAAATCTGGCCTAAATAAAGTTTTAATGGAATACAGTCATGCTCATTCATTTATGTCTTGTTTATTTTATTTTTTTTATATTTTTATTGATTTCAGAAAGGGAGATAGAGATAGAAACATCAATGATGAGAATCATTGATCGGCCGCCTCCTGCACGCCCCCTACTGGGGATCAAGCCTGCAACTGGAGCATGTGCCTTTGCCCGGAATTGAGCCCGGGATTCTCCAGTCCGCAGGCCGACGCTCTATCCACTGAGTCAAACTAGCTAGGGCCACTTATGTCTTGTTTAGAGCTGCTTTCATGGTACAGTGGCAGAGTTAAGTAATTGGGACAGAGACTGTAAAACCTACAAAGCCTAAAATATTTACTGTCTGACCCTTTACACAAAAAGTTTGCCAATCCCTGGCCTAGTAAGGTAACCCCTTGGTCTTGTTGACCACACTTTGTCAATAACCCTATTTGCCTATTCTAGGTAACTAGAATAGTTTTGTGCCCCTTTTTTATTATGATAAAAGGGAATCGAACCTTGTCCGGAATCGAACCTGGGACTCTTGAGTACACAGGCCGACGCTCTATCTACTGAGCCAAACCAGCTAGGGCTAGGATTATCTTAATGGTACTTCCTAGCTATGGACAAAAAAAAAAAAAAACAGCTAAATTTGGTCTTGCTCTAGACACACAAAGTTGTGGTACAAAATAAAAAGGAATCACCCATTTAAAATCTGTACATATTTGTGTGTGTAGGAATGAAATTCTCTTTTCTCACTGACTACTATAATCATATTGAAATAGGTGGCTTTTAAGAGGCAGTCTTACCTTTAATATCTGTTTTGGTTTTGTATTGGTTTGAGAGAGAGAAACGTCAATTTGTTGTTCCACTTATTCATGCATTGAGTGGTTGATTTTTTTCTCACCTGTGGACATGTTCATTGATTTGAGAGAGAGGGGAAGGGAGAGGTAGAGAGAGAAAGGGAGAAAGAGAAAAATCGATGTGAGCAAGAAACATTGATCAGTTGCCTCCCTAAGCACCCCAACTAGAGAACAAACCCCACAACCTAGATATGTGCTCTTACCAGGACTAAAAACCTGCAACCTTTTGATGTATAGGACAGTGTTCTAACCAACTGAGCCACCCGGCCAGGGCCATTGGTTGATTCTTGTATGTGCTCTGACCGGGGATCGAACCCACAACCTGGGCACATCCGGATGACACTCTAACTACTGAATTACCCAGCCATGGCCTCAAATTTTTTAAAGAGGTTCAGGATTTGCCATTTTAAAACTCTAGTATTAAATTACAAGTTTGATAGAGTAAGCTTTATTTTTAATGCCCCTTGAAAAATAAGAATCAAGAGCACAAGAGAAACACCAATCTAAAAAAAAAAAACAAAAAAAAAAAACTGGCCCTGTTTTGGCAATCATAATTCTATTTAAGTCAAATGAAATATAGTAAGATCTCAACACAATGAAGTAAAAAATCATGGAGTGAATAAAAGCAGTGTTCCAAAGTCCACAGGAAACATAAATTCCCACCTGTTCAAAGGGATTTACTCTATGAGATTAGCTAACTCTGTTAAATATACAGTATCTGCACATTTACCTAAACCTATTGGTATTTGTGTTTCTCTCAATGCAATTGTTGTTGTAAGAAGGTCCAAACCTGTAGTGAATTTTTAAAAATATTTTTTTATTAATTTCAGAGAGGAAGGGAGACGGGGAGAGAGATAGAAACATCAGTGATGAGAATCATTAATCGGCTGCCTCCTGCATGCCCCCTACTGGGGATCGAGCCCGAAACCCAGGCATGTACCCTTGACTGAAATCGAACCTGGGACCCTTCAGTCCGCAGGCCAATGCTCTATCCACTGAACCAAACCAGCTAGGGCCCTGTAGAGAATTGTTATGAGTGTATTTGAGCCAAACCAAGGACACATCAGGAAACACTATTTTAAATGCACCTGGGGACTACAGCTTTGCAGTTCTGTTTATACATTTGGAATCAAGGTGGGAATTTAAGAAAGACTACATAAAGGTGTGGGATAAAGCAAAACTGGGGCAAGGGGGTGGAATCTGTATGATTGGGTTATAGGATAGTTGACAAGATTATGTGCTCTCTTGAGGATGGTTACACTTTGGGGATCTGAAAAGAGGGTTACTCTGGCATTGCAAAGGTGTGTTAGCCTAGGTACACAAGAACAATATACAGGGCTTTTTTATACCTATCAAGATCTGCAGTTAGGAATTTATGATCAAATCACCTTGTGAGGTTAGTTGCAATCAGATTTATTGGAGAACCCTTTTTTTATCCACAGAATCTAATTATAATTACATTAACTTTCTGGAGAACTCAAATAATAATTAGGTTGTATCCAAACTTTACTGCTAAAGAAGGCCTCTAGCTTCTGTTTCCTTGGTTGCTTCCTATTTTCAGTTTCTTCTTAAAATATTACTACTGATTAGTCATCAATAGACTGCTTACTTAGTTATGATATTAAATTTACAACTCTTCAGGTGAATTGGCAAGTAATCATCTCTCAAATTCAACTGTTACCTTAGCATTTTCCATAATTCATATTTGTTTTATGATTGACTTTTAAAGGAATCTTTTGCCTCTAACTCCAAAGATAGCTGATTCCCTAGGCTGCTTCTTTGCACATTAACCAGGAATTTTAAGAGAATAAAGGAACATTAATACCTCCTAGCATCATTTTTAAGCTCTATTTATTTTTTGATAAGATGAACACATATTTGTTCCTAGGGTTGTGGTATCGTCTGTGTACTTACATATCATTCAGTAAATACAAACACCTGCCATGTACCAAGCACTATTCTAGGTACTAGCAATGGAACAGTGAACATTCATCCTTTGAATACTAGGAGGTTTACCAGTTAGCACTTAATTTGTCTCATTTGAATACCTAGGACAGTGATGGCGAACCTATGACACGCATGTCAGAGGTGACACGAGAACTCATTTTTTTGGTTGATTTTTCTTTGTTAAATGGCATTTAAATATATAAAATAAATATGAAAAATATAAGTCTTTGTTTTACTATGGTTGCAAATATCAAAAAATTTCTATATGTGACACGGCACCAGAGTTAAGTTAGGGTTTTTCAAAATGCTGACACGCCGAGCTCAAAAGGTTCACCATCACTGACCTAGGAGTTAATTCAGCAGAATCACAGAATATCATACAAGCTCATATTATACATATATCAACCTTCTTGTGTATAGATTTTAAAAATCTGTAAGACTGAGATACAAAGTAATTTCTTTAAGGCCACATAGCCAGTTAGTAGTGTTGAGGTGGAAAGATCATCCTCTACCCTTCAAGATTCTTCTGACTGGTCTAATCAAATTGACATGAGATAGTTTGGCAGGAGAAAAACAAATTAAAGTTTACTAACATGTTGACATAAGAAACATCTAAACTTGTAGAGAATTTTTTTTGTTATTATATTGATTTCAGAGGGGAAGGGAGAGGGACAGATAGAGAGAAACATCAGTGATGAAGGAGAATCATTGATTGGCTGCTTCCTGCACACTCCACACTGGGGATTGAGCCTGCAACACAGGCATGTGCCCTTGACTGGAATCGAACTTGGGACCCTTCAGTCTGCAGGCCGATGCTCTATCCACTGAGCCAAACGGGCTAGGGCGTAGAGAATTTTTATAGGAGTTTATTTGAGCCAAAACTGACAACAGTTGCTGGAAAGCAAGATCTCAAGTGCTTTACAGAATAAAAGTTTTGCTATTTCTTTTATGCATTTGAAATTAAGGAGGGAACCTAAGGTCTTACTATCTCCGTGATAGTTCTTGCAGCCCTTATTGGGTTATGGCCATATCGCCACATACTCTATCTCAGTCACACTTTAAGAGGGATCTGAAAGTGTGATCATATTAGAAGGAGAGGTCTGAAGAGAGGCATTTCAAAGGTATGTTAACCTAGACCCGTGGTCAACAAACTGCGGCTCGCAAGCCACATGCAGCTCTTTGGCCCCTTGAGTGTGGCTCTTCCACAAAATACCACGTGTGGGTGCGCACGTACAGTGCGATTGAAACTTCGTGGCCCATGTGCAGACGTCGGTATTTTGTGGAAAAACCACACTCAAGGAGCCAAAGAGCCGCATGTGGTTCGAGAGCCGCAGTTTGCTGCACTGACCTAGATGCACAGAAACAATGGACAGGGCTTGCTTGAAGCAAAGATTAATCTTTACTAAAGAAATTATATGCCAAGGGCATGCCTACCCACCATGACCTGCTCAGTTAGGCATTTTTTGGTTCATCCTGTGAGGTTACTTTCCATAGAACACCTTTTTTCATCTACGCTATTCACATCTTTACTGCCAACATTTTATTTCTAGGCCTTCAATCTAGATTACTCTTATGGCTTTTGTTAATATGTAAGGAATTACAGAATAATGAACTTTAGAGTCAGAGTAATCCTAGGTTTCGACTCTTACTCTATCACTTAAAATAGTTTGGATTTAACTTCAGTTTTATTAACTTCAGTTTTCTCATCTGCAACAGAAGATTGTATCTACTATTAACTAGTCTCTGTCTTCCACATCATTCTCCTGTTCTGGTTATAATACGATTTTTTTACACAAAATTTTAGCACTCATGATAAAAATCCTTCAGTAGCTCTTCATTGCCATGAGACTAATATCCAAATTATTTAACATGGCATTTTTAGTGGTCTTTTATTTAAATGGAAATGGATCCTGTTTTTCTCTTTGGCTTTCTCTCTTGCCACTCAACTGCCTATTTAAGCCCCGGCTACAATAAATTAACAGTCTCTCAAAAGCACCTCCAGGCTTCTGAACATCCTGTGCCCTCTGGAACATCTTTTTCTATAGCTAGATAATTTTTAGTAATTGTTCAAAATTCAGCTTGCATGTTATCTTCTTTGGGAACTCTTCAGTGACTACTTTTGACTCTGGGTTTCCAACATAGCACTCCTTATATTCTAATTCAGCTGCGTGTTCCCTTGTGCATTATAAATTTCCCCTAATGTATTGTATTATCTTTGAAATTAAAGAAAGTAAAGTACTGTTGAGGTTGATTATTGGATATTCGTCTACATTGAAACATTAAAGGTTTGCAAGGCAGTGAGTTTTTTTAGTACTCTGCACAAGGTGAGCTTACTCCTTCTTCCAAATACTGCACTCATGTTAGCAAAAGGGAACATGTATATAAGTATCATTATTTAGGATGTATAGGTCCAACAAAGCATTGAGTACTGTCAGTGGTACAAAAGGCTAAAAGAATTTTAGTTTAATAGAGTACTTTTTAAAAAGTAATTCCTATATCTGTCTTTCTCATTTAATTATCTTCACTACCATTTTAAATATTGACACAGTGGGCATATGCCATTGGTCCAACAGACGCCTCATTAATGGGAAGAGGTGCAGTCCAAAGAGGATCAAAGTAGAGCCCAGGGCATTACCATTTCCATGAAGTGATTTTGTGGAAATTATCTGAATTATCTGCATGCATTTTGCTCATTACTAAGTGAGAAGAATATGAGCTCTGATCTGAGACAGTCCTGGTTTCAAACCCTTGCTAGTAATGACTACTACTTCTAATCGATAAATTATGTAGCAGTAAGCCCTCAATCCAGAATCTGACACATTATAGGTACTTGATAAATTTAAATTTCCTTTTATGTTTTTCAAATGTTTGCTATCAAATATTATATGGCCATCTAATTAAATCTTGTTCACCCACCCAACCTTAGGTTAAAGCCCATCCTCCTGTGAAAGTCCTTCTAACTCATCTCTCTCTACTATAGTTAGAGTTAATAAAAAAAAAATTTAAACACTTACTCTCTAATTGGTCTGACTTCCTGGTAGGATGTTAACTCTGAGCACCTGGGCACTGTCTTAAAGTTATCTGTCTTCCCTTAACATTTTTCAGAATGATGAGAATATAAGAGAAACTCAGTACACAGTTGTTGCTTAATTGATTTTTTCAGTGTGCTGCTGTGCTCCCTCGCCTTACAGCTAGTATGTTTATGGGAATGACTAACAATTTTAATAGCCTAAGCCCATATTTATAAAGGAAAATTTGTTGAAGAAAATCATACTGAGCATTCCATAGATAAATAGAACTTAGTGTTTGGGTTTATCAGTTTTGTTGGCCCTTTTTATTAGGATGACTAGAACAGCCTTTGCCAACCTTTCGGACCTCATGGGCCACCAGTGGTCCGCGGCTCACCGGTTGGCGACAGCTGAACTAGGAAATAACTATATGGTTTGGTTCCCAACAAGAAATTTGGTTTTATGACTTTCTTTGACATTAAGCCAATTTGGCTCTTTACCATGTATTATTTCTTTTGGGTCAGTTTTCTAGGATACTGTAATTCATGCTTGCAAATTTGAATGTGTCTTACAGGAGGATTTGTTGGTATTGAGGAAAACCGTGAAATCCTTTTTGGCTGTTTGCCAACAGTGCCTATCTAATGTTAATACTCCAGTGAAGGAACAGGTAAGAAATTATTAAAAGCTCCCAATAAAAGTAACTCAAATGCATTACAGAACATGTAAGAAGATGTAATTTTTTATTGTACTTCTTAGCATGCTTGTTTTTCCCTAACATTAATGAGACCTAGAACAAGATTATAGATGTCTAAATATTTAAGTTACAAAGCAATCTAACAAACCTGTTACATGTCTTTTTTACCTTGACAAGTATGCTGACCTAGAAGGCTGGGTACAAATTAAAATTATTGACTCCTAAGAATTCTATGCCAGAACATGGAGGGCTGGCCTATGAGCCTCCCTTTTCTCATCTCACCTTCAGCTCTTTCCCACACTAGGCAGAACTTCTCATACATGCATGTGAACACTTAGCTCACATGTCCAAACTTTATCAGCATCACCCCCTCAAACAGCTGCTCCTTGACCACCCTGGGACCTAGGAGTATGAGCTCTGGGGATGCAGTGAGCCTGCAGAAGAATCCTGTCCAGGCTCTGGTAGCAGAATCAGATTTGTTAAGGCAATGAATCCGAGTCACCCTAGCCGGTTTGGCTCAGTGGATAGAGCATTGGCCTGTGGACTGAAGGATCCTGGGTTCGATTCTGGTCAAGGGCAGGTACCTCAGTTGCAGGCTCCTCCCTGGCCCGGACCCTGGTCGGGGCGCATGCAGGAGGCAACCAATTGATGTGTTTCTCTCACATCAATATTTCTCTCTGTCTTTTCTCGGGGGGAAAGGTTTGTGGGGGTGTGGGTAGAAACTGGACAAAAATCGTACACCTTTGGATGAGGTCATTGGGTGGGGTAAGGGCAGAGGTGGGGTGGGAACCAGGTGGAGGGGAGCTATGGGGGGAAAAAAAAGGAACAACTGTAATAATCTGAACAATAAAGATTTAATAAATAAATAAATAAATAAATAAAAAAAAATCAATGGAAAAATATCCTCGGGTGAGGATTTAAAAAAAGAAATTCCTGAGTCCTTGTACCTGGAAGGTGGTATAGAAGTAGAGATGCAGGTAGGCATATACAATTGGTACAACATACTGCTTATTATTGGGAAGGGGTGCAGTCCAAAGAGGGTCAAAGTAGAGCCCAAGACAATACCATTTCCATGGAGTGATTTTGTCAGCTATCTTACTGTTTTTCTATACGAAGTACTGTAATATGAAACAGAACGTACATTTTCCATGCTGTTTTTATTATGATGTTGAGCTAGAAATAAAGTCTAATTAGTCTAGTTAAAGTGTACAGTAGTACTTATATTTTGCTATATCTTTTACAAATAGGTTATCATGGGTTTTCTTTATTGAGTTATCAGCATCTAACTTAAAATGGGAACAGAGATGATCTACCCTAAACCTTGTTCTCGAAATCTCTGATTGCCACCAGTGCTGTCTAAAATTACCTAGCTCTGGACATTTAAACCAAAAAATTCAGTGTTTTTTGTGTCATCATTATTTGGTGATATCCGAAACTATGGCCTTGGCTAAAACACAAAAGGTCTGGATTCTTTTTATGCTCCTCTTTTCAAGTGGCTTTTTCTAAATAGGCTTATATATTTCATGGTTGTGTAGTCAGAGCATGAATTGCCATGAGTCTTGCTGGAGGTTTTATAGCAAAGTATATGGCAATCACCAAATACATGCCAAAGTTGTATTTTCCCATAGAAATCAATTTTGGAGGGGGGTGAATAGATTGTTTTGAAATATCAGAGCCCTCAGTTACCAACAAAACCTTACAGTTACAATAAACTAATGACAGTTTTATTTCATACCACCCATTAAATAGGGAAAATTTGGCAACATAACTATAATAATTTCTCCTTGGGGAAATGCATTGAAAGTTCTCTTAAATCAGTGTTGGAGAACCTTTTTTTCTGCCAAGGGCCATTTGGATATTTATAACATCATTCATTGGCCATACAAAATTATCAACTTAAAATTAGCCTGTAATATTTGGTAAAACATTTAATTAACTCACCCCTAATACCTTGCCAGGGCCAGACCAAATGATTTCCTGGGCCTTGTATGGCCTGCGGGCTGGATGTTCCCACCCCTGACTTAAATGATTAAATTTGTTGGGAAACTTTAGATACTGGTTTTTATGTAAATGGTCTTGAATTTCATTTTATCTAATGTTAGAGATTTTTTTTACATTAGATTTTGTTTTTTAAATTCTCACCTGAGGATATTTTTTCCATTGCTTTTCAGAGAGTAAAAGGAAGGGAGGGAGGGGAAGAGAGATAGAGAAAGAGAAACATCAATATGAGAGAGACACATCGACTGGTTGCCTCTGGCATGCATCCCAATGCAGGGTTGGCGGGGAGGGAGTGAAGGGGGAGGCAAAACCCACAACCAAGGTATGTGCCTTTGTCCGGGGAATCAAACCCATGACCCTTCTGTGCACAAGCTGATGCTCTAACCACTTAGCAATACCACCAGGGCTACATTAGATTTTTAAAAGAACATGTACACATACTCCGTGGACATGGACAGTAATTTGGTAAAGTTCAGGAAAGGGTAGGCAGGGGAGGGTGGAGGTAGGCAAGGATGTGGGGGACTCCTGCAATAATGCCAACATTAAAAATTTTTTTTTTAATTAAAAAATGTGAGGGGGAAAAAAGAATCCAAAATAGTAGCTTACAGGTTTATAGTACTGCATTGTAATTTATGAAATTATACTTGGTCTTAAGATTTATACTTATTATTTGATTAAGCAATGTATGATTGATTTCTAACCACTGTCATAATTTATTGTATCAATTTTGTATTTCCAGAGTTGAGTTCAACTCATTGTATCTTTACATTCAAGTCAAAAATCTCTTAATCAGTATTTGAGTTAATATAATCAAATAAAAGAAATAGATTATATTTGGGGAAGGAGGAGTCTTAAATATGACTAGTGTTTAGTTTTATTAAGTTTAGAAACTTAAAACTAAGTAGTTGGAATTTAAATATCCAAAGTTTCTATTATGATACTATTATTGAACTATATTTAATTTAGTATATTTTTATTAACATTGATTTGTCATTGTAGCAATATTTTACTAATGAATTTCCTTTGCATTCCAGGCTTTCATGTTACTCTGTGATCTTTTGATGATTTTTAGCCACCAATTAATGACAGGTGGCAGAGAGGGCCTTCAGCCTTTGGTGTTTAATCCAGATACTGGACTACAGTCTGAACTCCTCAGTTTTGTGATGGATCACGTTTTCATTGACCAAGATGAGGAAAACCAGAGCATGGGTATTTGTAGCTATCATCTTGTCACTATTGATCTTGTTTTACCAGCCCCAAAAGATATGAGAAAAATATTCAAATTTTTAAAATATTAGAATTTCTCCTTTTTTAAAAAAATAATACATTTGTGTAATTCAGAAACCAAAATTAATAAAAATGCACAGTGAAGTCTCCTTCCTTTGCTCTAATGAATAATTCTATACATTTTCACTTCACACGTGCAAAATGTATATGTGGGATAGATTTTGTTTCACGGTTTTTCTGAAGGGGAAAACATCAGAGTTCCTTTCTCATATAGTACTTAAGTTAACAAAATATATTAAGTATTGAAAGACTTATCAAACCTCACCAGTCAAAACTGTGCTGAGCCTGCAGAATGATAATTAACAAAATTAGATGGAATGTAAACAATCGTAAATAAATTATATAGGTTATTTGTGAAAAAGATAATTTAAGTTCTCTAAAATAAGATGTATGGCACATCTGATCCACAGATCTATTTTGGTGCTATTAGAATGTTCTTTATTTAACAAAACATTTTAGAATATACTAGACTGTGAAACAAAGTGTCTTTATTTAGAGTCCACATTAATCTCAAAAGATAAAATTTACCTGCTACTTGTTTTAAGCAAAAAGATTTCCAACTTCTCCAAGCATTGATGCTTCACAGCTGGACCAATTAGTAGAAAGAGAAAGAAGTTGAAGAGAATTTTGGGGGGTCATTTTGGGGTTTTTTTGTTTTATTTATGAATCTAAAGATGGGAAGAACGAACATTGTCTCCAAATAAAGGCAGGTTAAGACATGAGAGGATCAGTACAGAGCCTGAAACAAAAAAAAATGTGGTAAATGTTATCATCTCAGCCTTGTAGAGAAAGTTTCCCTAGGATTAGAAATAGACTAGCCAATAGGTCCTGAGTAAATAAATAAATAAACAAATAAATAAGAAAGAAATACTACTTGTTTTAAAAGCATTTGATAGGGCTTTTTTTTAATGTATATGTGTTTAATATGGTTTGCAAAATAGATTTTATTTCTCAGCTGATACTGTAGACCATGTTTAGGACAAGCATTGAAAATTAACTCCCCCATATATTGCCATTATTCCCCCATGTATTTTTCTAAAGGAAAACCTTTTTCCTGCGACTTAAAAATTTCTTTTCTGTGGAAATATATTAGCAAATAAGTAATATTGAAATAAGACCACACTTTAAAATAAACAGACAATAGTATTATGATGAAAATATCAGAAAAAATCATCTTTTTACATGTGGTTTTCTTATTTTAGTCTTTGCTCTGACAGTCTCCTAGAAAATAGGAACCTTAGTACCTAGCAAATATTTGATAATCAGCTAACTAAATATAGCACCCTCAAATAATTAGTATAACATTATTTCATCCCATCTAAAACTGAATTATACCTTTTCGTAAAGGTATAAGCTGGTTTTTTATTATATAGATTTTCTACATTGTTCTATCTTGGATAAAGTTCATAATTTATTTTCTGTGGTTAGAGGGTGATGAAGAAGATGAAGCAAATAAAATTGAGGCCTTACATAAAAGAAGGAATCTACTTGCTGCCTTCAGCAAACTTATCATTTATGATATTGTTGACATGCATGCAGCTGCAGACATCTTTAAACACTACATGAAGGTATATTTTTGTATTCTTTTTTCTCTTTTCATCTAATTGGCAGAGAAATTTGTAATTAAAATGAAAGAAAGGATGGTAACAGAAGCCAAAATTCACAGCTTTTATGTATATACTAGAGGCCCGGTGCACGAAATTCGTGCACAAGGGAGAGGTGTGTGTCCATCAGCCCAGCCTGCACCCGCTCCAATCTGGGACCCCTCGAGGGATGTCCGACTGCCCATTTAGGCTCGATCCCGGTGGAATCGGGCCTAAACGGGCAGTCGGACATCCCTCTCACAATCCAGGACTGCTGGCTCCCAACCGCTCGCCTGCCTGCCAGCCTGATTCCTCCCAACTGCCCTCCCCTGCCGGCCATCTTGTGTCCACATGGGGGCGGCCATCTTGTGTGTTGGAGTCATGGTCAATTTGCATATTACCTGTTTATTATATAGGATATTTGATGATTTCTTATATGTTTAAAGTTTCTGTCTCTTATATAAGTATAAATTTTATATCATTATACCAATTCCGTAAAGTAGGAGTTCTTTACATTTATGTGAAAAAAATGCGTTTTTATTTTCATGAGGCCATATATTCTTTTTTTTTTTTAAATAAGAAAAAGTTTATTTAGAAAGCCACAGAAGTAGAAGTGAGCTGTAGAAAAAAATGGGCTCAGGAAACAAGTTACAGAGGCAAAAGAAGGGCACTTAGAGGTTAGGAGAAAAAGAGAAGCAAGGAAAACACACCTGGAGGATGGGAGTGGGAAATGGTGCAGGCATGCTCCATAGAGAGCCGCCAAGGCCATGTATTCTCTTTTATTATTTTTATTTATTACTAGAGGCCCGGTGCCTGGCCTGCGCCCTCACGCAGTCTGGGAGCCCTTGGGGGATGTCTGACTGCTGTGGAGGAGGGAGAGGCTCCCGCCACTGCCACTGGGCTCACCAGCCATGAGCCCGGCTTCTGGCTGAGCAGTGCTCACCCTGTTCGAGCACACTGACCACCAGGGGGCAGCTCCTACATTGAGTGTCTGCCCCCTGGTGGTCAGTGCACATCATAGCAACTGGTCGTTCCGCCATTCAGTCGATTTACATATTATACTTTTATTATATAGGACTAGAGCAGGGGTGGGCAATCTTTTTGTGAGTGCATGCCAAAACCAGCAAAATCTCTGACTCAAAATTCTTCTGCGTGCCAACCCTAATTTTTTGAGAACATGTTACGCCTACTTGATATCTCTTAAGGTGTACATATGTGAAGAACCTTGAAGAAATAATAAAATTCATTCGAGCAACAAAAACACAGTATATGATGATGAAAAATACATTTATTTTTTAATGTATACATGTACACTGATAGTCCGACAGAAAACTTTATGTCTCCGTTTGATGTTATCAGTGGGACTTTTGCTGCTGCATCACTGATGACAGAGATTTTACATCAGGTTTATATTTCGTGACCTTCAGAGATATGCACGAGCTACTACTTTCATCTGTCAGGCTACTCCTATTATGAGACTTAACAAAATTCATCACTGAGAACAAAGATTCACAAGCGTATGTGGATGAAACCAAAACACTAGTCAGATCTAGGAAGGCAGGGAGAGTTAAGGCAGAGGCATAGAAATTGCTCTTCCCCTCTCTCGTCAATCCATGTCTATGGTCTTTAAGATAACTTGTTATGTAAAATTATTTATTTATCTAAGATGCACCTACACTGAATTATTTTGAAAATTAAAAGGCAATTATGAAGAAAAAAATTGTAAGTGGAAGATTATAAGAGAGGGTTTCGCGTGCCAGCAAAAGTTACTGGCGTGCCATGTTTGGCACACGTGCCAGAGGTTGCCCACCCCTGGACTAGAGGCTCGATGCACGAATTCATGCATAGGTGGGATCCCTCGGCCTGGCTGGCAATTGGGGCCAGCCAGCCACAGGGAGGGACCGTGGGAGGTTGGCTGGCCATGGGAGGTTGGCTGTAGGAGCCCACTGACCACCAGCAGGCAGCTCCTGTGTTAAGCGTCTGTCCCTGGTGGTGTATGTGTGTCATAGTGACCGGTCATTAAGTCTTTTGGTTGCTTAGGCTTTTATATGTATAGATTTTATTTATTTTTAGGGGGGTAGAGAGAGAGGGAAAAACATCGATCTGTTGTTCCACTTAGTCATGCATTCATTGGATCAGACCCCAAAGCTTGGTATATTGGGACGATGCTCTTCTAACCAACTTTGCTACCCAGCCAGGAGGGTGGCTTTGTATTCTCTTGTCCAGCATGGCAGAAAGCTAATGTCTCTTCCTTATGACATCTCTTCAGACATTTTTATAAGTATGCCAACTGTGTACCATGTTGCTTGCCAGAGCTAAAGTTATGAAGATTTTTTAATCTCTGCTTTAATTCCAGTCTAAAGCTGGATAGAGTCAAGTAATTAAATAATTGCATTATATAGAAGTATATGTAGGGCATCCTTAAAACAGATACCCAACTCTTGAGAAATGTGAGCATTACCTGGTCGGTGTTGCTCAGTGGTTGGTGTCAACCTATGACCAGGAGGTCATGGTTTGATTGCTGGTCAGTGCACATGTCCAAGTTGTGGGCTGGATCCCCAATGGGGGTGTGTAGGAGACAGCTGATAATGATTCTCTCTCATCATTGATGTTTTTATCACTCGCTTCCTCTCCCTTCCTCTCTGAAATCATAAAAAGTATATTTTTAAAAAAGAGTAAAATATGAGGGTTAATGAAAACTGCTTAAAAGTCACTTCTGAACTACATCTGAGACAGTTAAGCATAAATTAGTCAAGCAAAGAAGTAGTGGGAGGACTTGTAGACTGAACTTCATGGACATCACAGAGGAATATGAATTGTTTGGGGAAAATGCAAGTAATTTGATACATAGATTGCTTATGAAAACAGAGGCAGAGGTAAGATTTTTTAAAAGTGACAGAGCTCTCGCTGGGTAGCTCAGTTGGTTAGAGTGTCATCGTTCTATGCCAGTGATGGCGAACCTTTTGAGCTCGGCGTGTCAGCATTTTGAAAAACCCTAACTTAACTCTGGTGCCGTGTCACATATAGAAATTTTTTGATATTTGCAACCATAGTAAAACAAAGATTTATATTTTTCATATTTATTTTATATATTTAAATGCCATTTAACAAAGAAAAATCAACCAAAAAAATGAGTTCTCGTGTCACCTCTGACACGCGTGTCATAGGTTCGCCATCACTGTTCTATGCCAAGGTTGAAAGTTCAATCCCCCATCAGGGCACTACAAGAATCAACCAATGAATGCATAAGAAAGTGGAACAACAAATCAATGTTCCTCTCTCCCTTCCTCCCTCAACTACCCTTTCTCTCTCTTTTTCTCCCTCCCTTTTCCTCTCTCTCTGTAAAAACTCAATAAATTAAATTTTGAAAAAAGAAAGTGACAAGTTAGGCCCAATATGCTGTATGAGAAGTTTGGGTTTTTCCCCTAGGGAAGTAAAGAGATACTGAAGTGTTTTAATCAATTTTTCTTATGACAATTTTGGTTGGTACTTACCTTCCTGGCTGCTCTTCTTTCCAAAAGCTCCATTTTGCTCTTAATCCTCTAAAAAAGCAGTGCTCAGAAATCTTTATAACGTAGTCTGACAGGCATTAAGAGAGAACACCTTCTTGTGGTTGTGGGTGGCCTTATTCTTATGTCAGAAACACTGTTTTACTTTTCCCATGATCAGAATATTGTATGCCATAGATCCATTGTGTCTTTATCCATGTTTAGGTATAATCCAGTTATAGTTATGATGTTGTAACTAATTGATCATATTTTGTCAACACTGAAATGTGATGAGCACTGTGCAAGTAGCCAGTTTTGTTTTGTTTTGGGGGGTTCTTTTTTGTGCCGAAAATCAGGACCTAATCAGGTGGTCAGAGATTTTAAAAAGATATGATTTCTGCTTATATCTATAATAATAAAAGCCTAAGCGACCATCGCAACCGAACGGATGACCAGACAGGCTGCGTGGGGCCACTAGGCTGGCAGGGGGGTTAGTGAGGAGCGACCAAACGACTGAGCAGCAGACTGTGTGGGGCGACCGGGCCAGCAGGGGGGTTAGTGAGGGGCGACCAAATAACTGGGCAGCAGGCTGTGTGGGGTGACAAGGCCGGCAGGGGGGTTAGTGAGGGGGACCAAACGACTTGAACAGCAGGCTGTGTGGAACAACCAGGCCGGCAGGGGGGTTAGTGAAGGGCAACCAAACGACTGAGCAGCAGGCTGCATGGGGCAACCAGGCCCGCAGGGGGGGCAGTTGGGGGCGACCAGGCCGGCAGGGGAGTTAGTGAGGGGCGACCAAATGACCGAACAGCAGGCTGCGTGGGGCAACCAGACCCGCGGGGGGGCAGTTGGGGGCGACCAGGCCAGCAGGGAGGTTAGTGAAAGGCAATCAAACGACTGAGCAGCAGGCTGCATGGGGCGACCAGGCCCGCAGGCAGGTGAGCAGTTAAGAGCCAGTGATCCCGGATTGTGAGAGGGATGTCCGACTGCCAGATCCCGATCGTAGGGATCAGGCCTAAACCAGCAGTCGGACATCCCCCAAGGGGTCCTGAATTGGACAGGGTGCAGGCTGGGCTGAGGGGATTCCCCCCCCACCACCACCGCCTCTAGTATAATAATAAAAGCATAATATGCTAATTAGACCTGACATCCTTCCAGACAACCTTCCAGACGAAGCCAGGGCTACAAGGGAAGCCCAGGTCCTGGGTGCCAGAGGGAAGCCGGTGCCGGCAGCTGGGGGAAGGAAGGCCTACTCTTGCACGAATTTCGTGCATCGGGCCTCTAGTAGATTAATAGAGAAACTAAAATGTAAACATAAAGTTAATTAACAGTTGCCTATGTTTTTGTTTGTTTTGTTTCTTGCTTGAGGTTTTGTTTTTTGGTTGCCTATTTTTTTTGTGTGTGTGCTATTTATATTTGAGACACTGTTCTAAGGCTTTTACATTATTTTTGTTGATTACAGTAACCCTATGAGGTAGAAAATCAAATCATTTACAAATAAGGAAGTTAAGGCTTGGGTTGAGTAGCTTTCCAAGATCAGACAATCATTAAAGTAGCAAAAATTGGGATTTCATTTTAGGTTTGTTTAGCTTCAAGTCTTAGCTCCTTCCATAAAACTTCAGCATAATTATTGTAGTGACAGATGTACAAATTTTAAAGCAAGCATAGGATATAGAGACAGACTTATGTGAGAGGAATCAGAGAAGGCTTCCTAAACTAATGTCTAGGCAGGGTTTGGATGAATGAATATGAGCTTACCATGGTTGTTCCTTGTCAGTCCTTAACAATATTGCATTGGTGTCAAGAAGTGAGTCTTTTCCAAACCTTTTAAAATCCTTACAAAATTTTGCACACCTCTGATAATTATAGGCTTTAATCTTTTTGTGAGTAATCTAATAGCTATTTGTTAATAACTCTTTGTTCTATATCCCTGGTTATGTGGCGTTTTGCCCCACTCGTCTCTGTAGTCATTAAAAATCTGAATTTATTAGCAATCTCTTTGTTGAACCACTTTAGTATTTCAATATATCTTTCTCTTTTTTTCTCCTACATTGAGATCGTTTTTAATTGCACTTAGAGGATGATTCTTATGAATTATTTTCCCTTCTTTGCACCTCATATCATGGAAGCATACCCTCCTTTTTGAAGATTATAAAAAATTTATTTGGTAGGCTAATATACTCACTTCTTCACATAGGTTTAGGGTTTAAGTTTTAGCTTGGAAATAAAATTCAGATTTAATGGTTTCAAATAAAACTTTTCCTAATTTTTTACTAGAAGGGAAATTTTTTTACATTCTGTATCAAAAAAACTGAATTATAAAGAAATTAAATTTTTCTCAATCACTGTTGAAAATCAAATGTTTTTACTCAGTCAGTGTTTTTACTGTTTATATTATAATAATAAAATATAGACATGTTAGGGAGATAAATAAGCTAGTACACAGAGTATTAAATGAAAAGTTAAGTTTGTTACCTACTCTACCTTTCCCCCTTATTTAGGACCACTTCCCCGAGGTAAGCAATTTTAACTGTTTTCGTTTTAGTTCTTAAGGAAGTTTCTACCAAAGTCTATTCCTAAATTTGTCACCTTTTAATAGTGTCTTTTGAGTCTATGTTAAAAGAATGAGGAATTCTGTTTACCCTGTATGACTTCTCTTCTCTTGGAATTATCAACTTTTTAGTTTTATTAGTAGTAGGATTTCACAATCTTAAATATCAAATGTGTATTCCTTTAACTTGAGACAAAATCTTTAAATTCTCATTGTGTTTATGATTAAGAAATTAAATACCTCTGTACTCACCTATTTTTTTTCACCAACCCATTCTCTATCTTGTGAAATTTCAATAATTTTAAAACAATGATTTCTTTCTTTTCTTCACAGTATTACAATGACTATGGTGATATTATTAAGGAAACACTGAGTAAAACCAGGCAGATTGATAAAATTCAATGTGCCAAGACCCTCATTCTCAGTTTACAGCAGGTAAGAAATTTGAAAGGAAAGCGATAAGAAGTGGAATTAATATATTGAGCACTTCCTTGCGTTTCGTATGTGCTAGGTATCTTAACCTCATTTAAATTGAGTCATTATATCAGTATATTACTATGGATATTTTCTGGTACAAAGACATGCGTTACATGTCTTTTCTTTTGGAAGATAATCCAATATTTCAAATAGATGAAATCATTAGGTGATCTATTGTTAAACCAGATGAAATGCCAAATTGGATATTTAAAAAGTAATCATTAAAAAGAAATATGTCACATATATTATTGTATAAGTAAGATTCCTAATAATTGCCTAGTAAATTAGTATAGAGATTGGGGGGAGAGGCATAGATATGTGTGTATATATTTAGTCTATGATAATGAAGGTCTCATTTCAAATCAGTGGGGAAAGGATTGGGCCTTTTCATTAAATGATAATGGGGCAATTGAATATATCTTTGGGGAAATAGTTATTTATAGCCCTACCTAATATGTACCCAAAATAACTTCTAGTTGGATTATTATATAAATGTTAAAAATTAAAAGTTTATAAGAAAATGAAAGAGGATATTTTTATATCCTTGAGTGGAGAAGTCCTTACTGAAGAAAGAAGCCACAAAGTAAAAAATTGATGATATGTATAATTTTAAATAGATTAATCATCAACCAGCACTATGAACAAAGTTAATAAACAAATGAGATTGGGTGCAAGTATTTTTAATCATACCTTACAATCAGTAAGAAAGATAAATACACCCCCTAGGATAGTGAGCAAGGGATATGAAAAGCCACTTTTCAGAAGAGGAAATCTTAAAAACCAGTAAACATATAAAAAGAGGCATTACTTCATTAATCATTTGTGAAATACAAAGTAAAACGAGATATTTGTCACACCTGATCAGATTGGTATGAATTGAAATGATTAATAATACCTATAATTGAAAAAGATGAGGGAAAAAAGATCCCTTATGAAAGAAATTGCTCTTGTCTTCTTGTAATATAATTTTACAGTATATTTCAAAATTCAAGATGTATATTCTTTTTAAAATCAATGTTTTGTTATTAGGTATCTACATAGTTACATGCAGGTGTGCACAAGATACATATGTAAAAGAGGTTTCATTGCAGCAGTTTCTGTAATATGGAAAAATTGGAAATAGTCTCAGTGTCCATCAATAGAGGAATGGTTAAATAAACTGATTATCTCAAGTAGCTAAAAGATTTTTAAGACAAAACATTAAATGAAAAATAGCAAGTTTTAGGACAAAATATGTAGTATGGAGCCATTTATGTAAAAATAAAAACTTTGTATATGAAATATATCAATATTTCTAAACTGGCCTAGAAAACGTCTGAACTTGAACACTGATTACCTTTGGAGAGAAGAATGATATTTAGTGGGAGAAAGGGAGGGAGTGAAATTTTTACTTTGATGTTCTTTGAATTTTATACAATGAAATATATTCTTTGTATTTATTTTATTTATTTACTTTTATCCTCACTCCAACCAGCAGAGCCACACCGGCCAGGGCTGTATTATTTTAAATGTAAACTTTAAAGTGAAGACGTTAGGGCATGCATCTAGTAGAGGGAATAGTTAATGATGCAGGAAGGAAAAGCAAATAAGCACAGGAGCAAAACTGCTGAGGAGGTGAAAGGGAGTGTGATCGTTAGTGCTCTGAGGTTTTGTTTTTGTTGTTATTTTGACACATTTATGTAATGTATATATAATTTATAAAAGCCCTCCACCCCGCTTAAGAACTCTTCTGTATATTTTGTTATTGGGGGCGGGGGGGGGGGGAATAGCCCCATATATACAAATGGTCTTTTGCACAATGTTCTTGTCTAAGATATATAAGTGAAAAAACAAAGTTCTCAACCTTTACTTTATACATTGTCATTCCTGTGAAAATGACAACAAAAAGAACATATAGATGTTTATGAATATGTAGTGTATATAAACATTTCATTTTCCCAACCCAGAATGCACTTTTTTGTTCAAAAGAAATAAATTCCTGTTTCATTTAATCACATAACTAACATGAAAATGATCTTAAGAAACTAGTTAATAGTAGATGACTTAGGAAAGGAGAACAGTATGACTATACTTAAATATTTTACCATATGCCTCTGAAATATTTTTAAATTTTATTACGTATTCTAACAATAAATACAATAAATAAATACTTTTTAACTGTAGGTTTCTTCTTTTTTTCTTTCTACCAGTTGTTTAATGAACTTGTTCAAGAGCAAGGTCCCAATCTAGATAGGACATCTGCCCATGTCAGTGGCATTAAAGAATTGGCACGTCGCTTTGCCCTTACATTTGGACTGGACCAAATCAAGACACGAGAAGCAGTTGCCACGCTTCACAAGTGAGTGACCTAAATAATCTGTAACATTCTATTATACAGATTCTAGTTTACTGGAATTTAACTAAGATAGCTGTTACTTGACCCATTTTTAAAGTGACAAATGAACAGGTTTTTTAAGTTATAAAAACTTTAGAGATTGTCTGGTGTCATCATTCTCAACTAGGAGGCCATTTTTAATTTGGAAAAAAAACTAAAACTGCCCATTTTTCATCTTATGAAGTATAGAAAGTAAAGTTTAACAAAATATATTTATCTGGTCTATCAGTGAGAAAATGTTGTGGGAACATGGGTTTAAAAACACTGTGTAGTACTTGATTTGGTCAGCCTCAATTCATAACTGAAAACTGAATGACAAAACTTTACTTTGCAAAAACTCAGAGCTGCCTGGTACTACAACCAACTCTAATAAACAAATTTTCTGACTATCTTTCCATGGTATTCTGTTAACCCTAAAAATACACATAGGAATTAACTTTGTGGCTTTTAAATTTTTTTAATATATATTTTTATTGATTTCAGAGAGGAAGAGAGAGGGAGAACAAGTTAGAAACATCAATGATGAGAGAGAATCATTGATCGGCTGCCTCCTGAATGCCCCTTACTGGGGATTGACCCCACAACTGGGCATGTGCCCTTGACCTGAATCGAACCTGAGACCCTTCAGTCCACAGACCGAAGCTCTATCCACTGAGCCAAACTGGCTAGGGCGCTTTTAATTTTCACAATTTATAGTTTTTTTACTGTAAAAAAAAAAAAGTTTAATATTATGCAAATATCTCACATGGGTAACATTTTATCATTGAATTTATGAGATTTTACTATCTTTAGTGATGATTTTGCAGCCTCCCCAACTGTTTTTAAAACTCTATCCCATTGAGAGAACTACACTAGCTATCTGGAAAAACTAGATGATATTTTCTTTTATTTTAGGGATGGCATAGAATTTGCCTTTAAATACCAAAATCAGAAAGGACAAGAGTATCCACCTCCTAATCTGGCTTTCCTGGAAGTACTAAGTGAATTTTCTTCCAAACTTCTTCGACAGGACAAAAAGACTGTGTAAGTTCCACATTGTGGGGGAAGTGGCTTTTATCATGATACCATTTAATTTTAAATGTTTATTGTGTGAATAAACTTTATTATATAGCTATAATTACTATTGATAACTTAGGCTCTGATTGTTTTAAGGAACTATAGTATTCTTTCAAGCTTTTGTATAGTTGTTGTTTCACACCTTTCAGTATCTAGAATTTGTAAGGTATATTAAGCAAGTGAGAATGATTTCTTACTCTGCAGTTCAAAAATATATGAACATTGGCTTAGCCATTGTATATTATATTAATTATATTTTAGTTTTATTTTTTATTTGACTTGTTTTAAGAAGATTTTTTTGTATTTTGTATTTTTTATAATAACAATTTAAAAGAAACAATATGCTCTTTTCAAAAAATGTTGGTGGGATAAGTTTTACTTAAAACTAGAAAATTTAAAAGAGTGATTCTGTAATGGATCCCAAATTCTATAAATTGATAGGAAGATGAGTCAGTAATAATATGTTAAATAAACAGAAATTTGGATTGACAGCTAAAGCTTATCTAAATATAAGTGATAGTTCTAAGTAAGATGTTAGTCAGAAAATATTTATTAAGCCCCTAATATAGTCAGGTACTGTTCTATAGCTATTGCTCTAATATGGCCAGGCAGTGTACAATACAAAGTTTCTGCCTTCAGAAAGCTTATGTTCTAATGAGGAGAGACATAACATAAACATACAATGAGAGTTTCAGGCACTGAAATAGAATAATATGATAGAGAATGAGTGGTATTGGGTATTGGTGGGGTGGGTTGGTTTGAAAACTTTTTTAATACAGGCATTTATGGGTATAAATTTCCCTAGGAGCACTACTTTAGCCGCAGCTTGTAAATTTTGGCATTTTGCATTTTTGTTTTCATTTATCTCAAAGTATTTTCTCATTGCCCTGTGATTTCTTCTTTAATCTGTTGGCTATTCAGGAGTATTTTATTTAATGTCCACATATTTGTGAGATTTTAATCCTTTAATTATCAAGGCTTGTTTATGAGCCAATATATAGTCTATTCTGGAGCATGTTCGATGTATACTTGAAGAGAATCTATATTCTCCTGCTGTTGTTGAGTGGAGTTTTGTTCTATATATAGATGTTTCTTAGGTCCAGTTGGCTTATTGATTTTATAGTGTTGCTCAAGTCTTCTATCTCCTCATTGATCTTTTGTCTAGTTGTTCTATCCATTATTAAAAGTGGAGTATTGAAGTCTATAGCTGTTATAATTGAATTATTGTTTCTCCTTTCATTTGTCAGTTTTTGCTTCATGTATTTTGGGGCTCTGTTGTTAGGTATATACATGTTTATAATTGTTATGTCTTCCTGATGGATTGACTGTTACTTATTATAAAACCAGAGGCCCGGGGCATGACATTCGTGCACTCGGGAGGGCGGTCCCTCAGCCCGGCCTGCACCCTTTAGCAGTCCGGGAGCCCTCGAGGGATATCCGACTGCCCGCTTAGGCCTGCTCCCGCAGTTGGACATCCTTAGCACTCCCGCAGAGGCGGGAGAGGCTCCCGCAACCACCGGTGCGTTCACCAGCCATCAGCCCAGCTTGTGGCTGAGCAGCACTCCCCCTGTGGGAATGCACTGACCACCAGGGGGCAGCTCCTGCATTGAGCATCTGCCCCCTGGTGGTCAGTGCGCATCATAGCGACCAGTCGTTCAGTCGATTTGCATATTATTGCCCTTGTATTATATAGGATGTCCTTCTCTGTCTCTAGTAATTTTTGTCATAAAGTCTCTTTTGTCTGATACTAGTGTAATTACTCCAGCTCTATTTTAGTTAATGTTTGCATGGTATACCTTTTTTCTTTTCATACTTTCACTTTCTACCTTTCTGTCTTTAAATCTAAAGTGTGTTTCTTGCGGACAGCATATAGTTGGATCATGTTTTTGTTTGTTTGATTAATTTATCCAATCCATTATACTTTGTTTTCTTTATGTTTTTTGCTCCTTTATTGCCTTCTTTTACATTGGTTTCTAGTGTAACATTTAATTCCTTCAAAAATCTTTAATTATACTGTTTTAGTTATTTTTTCCAGTAATGTATTCACTTTTCAAATTTTACTTCATATTTATTCAAAGGGAATATAAAAACTTTGCTCCTATATAGCTCTACTTCCCCTCTTTTTGTGCTATTGTTCTACATACTGCATCTAAATATTACAAACCCAACAATACATTGTTATAATTATTACTTGATATAATCATATGACATTTAAATAGCAGTATTGCCCTAACCGGTTTGGCTCAGTGGATAGCGTATCGGCCTGCGGACTGAAAGGTCCCAGGTTCAGTTCCGGTCAAGGGCATGTACTTTGGTTGCGGGCACATCCCCAGTAGGAGGTGTGCAGGAGGCAGCTGATTGATGTTTCTCTCTCATCGATGTTTCTAACTCTCTATCCCTCTCCCTTCCTCTCTGTAAAAAATCAATAAAATTTATTAAAATAAAAATTAAAAATAAATAAATAGCAGTATTAAACTTCTTATTTACCATTTCTGGTTCTCTTCATTTTCTTCCTATGAATTTGAAATATCATCTGGCATCATTCCCTTGGATTCCCTTTAATATATATATCTTTGCTCTTGCCCCTTCTTTTTGTGTTTCTTGTCAAATATATTACATTTCTTATCAAATATATTTCTTGTCAAATATATTTACATTATGTTATTGGCACAACAATACAGTGATACACATTATTTAAGTATGCTTTTTAAATCAGTTAAAAGACTAAATAATAGGTAAATATGCAATTATATTGTCTTTTATAAATACCTACTAATTACCTTTCAGCACTCTTTGGTTTTATTTTCTTGTAAATTCAGCTTATTCTCTGGTAATTCTTAAAGAATTTCCTTTGGTATTTCTTGTAAGGTAGGTTGGCCAGCAAAAAATTCTCTCATCTTTTGTTCATCTGACAGTGCTTTTATTTCATCTTAAACTTTGAAATATAGTCTTGCTAGATATAAGATTCTTGTATGATAGTTTATTATTTTCCTCACACTGACTATGTTATCCCACTGCCTTCTGGCCTCCATTGTATATGATATCCCACATTTTTCTCAGGCTCCACTCATTTTTCTTCATTCTTTTTTCTCTCTGTTCTTCAGATCATAATCTCTATAAATATATCTTCATGTTAACTAATTCTTTGCCAGTTGAAATCTTTTGAGCCTCTAGTGAATTTTAAATTTTTGTTAATGTATTTTCAAACTATAGAACTTCCATTTTGTTTTTTAAATCATTTCTATCTTTTTATTCATATTCTCTATTAAATAAAAGATAGTGTCATGCTTTCAGTTAGACATGGTTTTCTTTAATTCTTTGAACATATTTATAATGATTGCTTTGCAATTTTTGTGGACCAAATTTCTATTGCTTGCTTGTTTTCTTGTTTTTGCTATACATTTCCCAATTTTTTGCTTATCTCAATTTATTGTTGCTGAAATCTGAACATTTCAAATAATGTATTGCATATATGATAATTGTGCAATAAGGTAGCTATTCTTTTTTTGTTCTTTTTTTCTAAGGTAGCTGTTTTTTTTAAAAATCCTCACCCAAGGATATGTTTCTATTGATTTTTAGAGAGAGTAAAAGGGAGAGGGAAAGATAGCAAGAAATGTCAATATGAGAGAAACACATTGATTGGTTGCCTCCTGCACGTAACCCAACCAGAGCCTGGGCTGGGGAGGAGCCTGCAACTGAGGTACATGCCCTAGACCGGACTGGAACCCGGGATCCTTCAGTCCACAGGTTGAGCCAAACTGGCTAGGGCAGGTAGCTATTCAGAATACTGATTTTCTGCCCACACCTCCCCCAGATTGATGTCATTGTTTATTCATTTAGACTTGGATAACAAACCCTGTGAAGTATGTTGCCTTTCTAGTGTGCAGTCTCTGCTGTCCCTACTCAAATCTTTTTTCCCCTTACTTTTTATCATTTGGCTTGGGAACCCAAGGATCACCCTATGTGAGTATAAACCTCTTATTAATAAAAAGTTATGTTTAAACCTCCTTAGCCAGTTAGATTTTTACCTTTTACTGTTGGATATGTGTGTGTGGCTTGAAGGCTGCTATCATAATTCAGCATTTTACTTTGCCCCATTGTCAGCCAGGGGATTTGCAGTTTGGAATTTCCCTCTTTGATTGCTCCTGAGAAGGGCAGGCTTGGGTTTACGCAGTCTGCTAGACTAACAAGAAAGCAAGCATGTGATTTATTTATTTTTTTTTTTAGAGCAGTTTTAGGTTCAGCAAAATTGAGGTTACAGAGAATTCCCCTCACACATGCATAGTCGCCCATTATCCAAAATCCATCACCTGAGTGGTACACTTGTTACCTACCTTGACACATTATAATCACCCATACTTCATTAGTTTATTCAGTGTTGTACATTCTGTGGGTTTACACAAATGTATAATGACATATACCCATCATTATGGTATCACACACGGTGTTTTTACTTCCCTAAAAATCCTGTGCTCTGTCTATTCATCTTTCCTCCTTTACCCTCAATCCCTGGCAACCACAGATTGCTTAGTTTCCATAGTTTCTCAGAATGTCATATATTTGGAATCATACAGTATGTAGCCTTTTCACATAAGCTTCTTTCACTTAGTAATATGCATTTTAAGTTCCTCCCCATCTTTTCATGGCTTGATAGCTCATTTTGTTTCATCATTGAATAATATTCCATTGTCAGGATGTGCCACAGTTTATTTTTCTATTTCCTTACTGAAGGACATATTGGTTGCTTTCAAGTTTTGGCAGTATGAATAAAGCTATTGCAAGTTTTTATGCGAGGATCAGTTCTCAACTCCTTTGGGTAAAAACCAAGAAGTGCAATTGTTGGATTGCATGGTTTGGTTTTGTGAGAAACTGCAAAACTGTCTTCCAAAAATGGATGTACCATTTTGCTTTCCTGCCAGCGTTTGTTAATAAGTTCTTGATTTTGACCATTCTAATAGGTGTGTATTAATATCTTGTTTTAATTTGCATTTCCCTGATGACATGATATGGAGCATCTTTTCATCTGCTTACTTGCCATCTGTATGTTTTCTTTGGTGAGGTGTCTGTTCAGGTGTTTTGCCAATTCTTTAAGCAGATAGTTTTCTTATTGAGTTTTAATAATTCTTTGTATGTTAGATTGTAGTCCTTTGTAGATACGTTGCAGATATTTTTTTCCAGCCTGTGATTGTCTGCTCATTGTCTAGACAGTATCTATTGCAAAACAGAAATTTTTAAATTTTAATGAACTCCATGCCGAAACCGGTTTGGCTCAGTGGATAGAGCGTCGGCCTGCGGACTGAAGGGTCCCGGGTTCGATTCCAGTCAAGGGCATGTACCTGGGTTGTGGGCACATCCCCAGTAGATGTGCAGGAGGCAGCTGATCGATGTTTCTCTCTCATTGATGTTTCTGACTCTCTATCTCTCTCCCTTCCTCTCTGTAAAAAATCAATAAAATATATTTTTTTTAAAAATTAAAAAAAATAAAAATTTTAATGAACTCCAGCTTATCACTTATTTTTTGCAGGGATCTTGCCTTTATTAAAAGTTCATATCCAAAAAGTCATCACCATAGGCAAGGCCATCTAGATTTTCTCCTATGTGATTTTCTAGAAGTTTTATATTTTGTGTTTTATATTTAAGTTTGTGATCAATTTAGAGTTAATTTTAATGAAATATTTAAGGTCTATGTCTAGACTAATTTTTGCTTATGGATATCCAAGTTGTTATGGATGGCACCGTTTGTTATAGATACTATCTTGCTCAATTTTACTACCTTTGCTCCTTTGTCAAAGATCAGATAACTATATGTTTGTCTCTTTCTGAGCTCTCTTCTGTTCCATTGATTTATGAGTCTATTCATTCTCCAGTACCACACTGTCTTCACTACTGTAGCTTTTTTTCCCAACCTTATTGAGATATATTAGACATATAATATTGTATAGGTTTAAGGTGTCCAGTGTGATGATTTGATATGCATGTATATTGCAAAATGGTGATACTATCTATATATATAAAAGACTAAGTGACTGACCGTAACATACGTCTGACCGGTCAACCAACCGGCCAGTACATATGACATGCACTGGAAATTTAAAAATATTGACTCACACACTTCTATTATAGAGAAAGGGCGAATGTGATATTAAAATATTTTGTATTTTAATTTTATAATACTGTATTATATATACTATTTTGACATGTAATTTTTTGCACTAACGTAATTACCAAATCTTCCTTCTAATTAATTTCCTTTCAATGTGCACGAACCCGTGCACCAGGCCACTAGTAGCTTTGTAATAAGTCTTCCAGTTGGTTGGTGTCAGTCCTGCACTTTGTTCTTCACCTTCAATAGCGTGTTGGCTACTTTGGGTGTTTTTCCTTTCCATATAAACCTTAGAATCAGTTTATTATTATCCACACAAAAACTTGCTGAGATTTTGATGAAAACTGTTTAGAATCTGTGGATCAAGTTAGAAGAACTGACTTCTTAACAGTATTGAATCTTCCTACCCTTGAACATGGAGTATTTTTCCATTTATTTAGTTATTTCATTTATTAGTGTTTTGTAGTTTTCCTCATATAGCTCTTGTATGTATTTTGTTATATTTATACTTTAGTAATTATTTTGGGGGGTGCTAAGGTAAATGGCATTGTGTTTTTAATTTCAAATTCCACTTGTTCATTGCTAATATAGATGAAAGCAATTGACTTTTGTATATTAAATTTGTATCCTGTGACCTTGTTTATTAGTTCCAGCAATTTGTCAGTTCTTTAGGATTTTCCATATAGGGTTTTCATCATGTAATCTGTGATCAAGGACAGTTTGATTTCTGCCTTTCCAGACTATTATACTTTATGTTTCTTTATCTTGTCTTATTGCATTAACTAGAATTTCCAGTACAATGTTGAAAAGGGGAGTGGCAAGAGGGGACATTCCTGCCTTATACTGATTTAGTAGGAAAGTTCCAAGTTTCTCCGCATTAAGTGTAATGTTACTTATAGTTTTTTTAAAAATATATATTTTATTGATTTCTTACAGAGAGGAAGGGAGATAGTCAGAAACACCCCCTACTGGGGATGTGCCCGCAACCAAGGTACATGCCTTTGACCGGAATCGAACCTGGGACCTTTCAGTCCGCAGGCGGACGCTCTATCCAGAGCCAAACCAGTCAGGGCTACAGGTGTTTTTTTTTATAAATGTTCATTATCAGGTTGAGGACATTTCCCTCTGTTCCTTGTTTATTTACTGACAGTTTCTGTCATGAATGGGTGTTTTGTCAAATGCCTTTTCTATAGGTATTGGTACGATCATTTGATTTTTTTTTATCCTATTGACGTGACAGATTACATTAATTTTAGGATGTTGAACTAGCCTTGTATACCTGGGTTACATCTCACTTGGTCATGGTGTATATAAAAAAAATTAGTTGTACATTAGGACTTTGCTTAAACCATCTTTATTTTTTACTTAATTTATTGGGGTGACATTGGTTAATAAAATTATATAGGTTTCAGGTGTACATTTCTATAATATGTATATAATTCTTTCAGTACATTGTTGGATTCTACTTACTAATATTTTATTGAGGATTTTTGCATTTATGTTCATGAAGATATTAATCTCTAGTTTTCTTGTGACATCTTTGTCTGATTTTGGTATTAGGGTAATGCTAGCCTCATAAAGTGAGTTAAAAAGTATTCTCTCTCTATCCTCCAAAAGAGATTGTGGGGAAATAGGTATATTTTCTTCCTTAAATATTTTGGTTGAATTCACCAGTGGAACTAGTTGAGCCTTGTGTTTTCTGTTTTGGAGAATTATTAATTATTGAATCTATTAATAGATGTAGGCCTACTCAGATTGTCTATTTCTTGTGTCAGTTTTGGCAAATTGTGTTTCAAGGAATTGATCTTTTTCATCTAGATTGTCAAAGTTGTGGGCATAGAGTTGTTTATAGTATTCCTTTATTTTCCTTTTAATGTCCATAGATTCTGTGTAGTGATATATTCTCTTTCATTTCTGTTATTAGTAATTTGGGTCCTCTCTTTCTTAGCTAGCTTGGCTAGAGGCTTATTAATTTTCAAGGGACTAAGCTTTTGATTTTGCCAGTTTTCTCTGATTCATCTCTCATTTTTGTTCTTTTCCCCCATATTGGATTTAATTTGACTTTATTTTTAGTTTCCTACGGTGGAAACTTATTTTAGATATCTTTTTTCTAATGTGTACATTCAGTGCTGTAAATTTACCTCTAAATACTGCTTTCACTACGTCTCACAAATTTGGTTAAGTTGCATTTTCTTTTTATTTCAAAATATTTTAAAATTCCTTGTGATTGCTTTGACCTATGTGTTATTTAGAAGTGTGTTACTTAATCTCTACATATTTGGGGATTTATCCAGCTATCTTTCTAATGTTGGTTTTCAGTTTAATTCCATTGTGGTCTGAGAGCAGACATTGTATGATTTTTATACTTCTAAATTTGTTAAAGTGTGTTTTATGGCCCACAGTGTGATATATTTTGGTGAATAGTCCAGGTGAGCATGAGAATAATGCGTATTCTGTTAATGTTGGATGAAGTAGTCTATAAATATCAAGTATGTGGAGTTAATTGCTGGTGTAGTTTAATTTAACTATGTCCTTACTGATTTTCTGCCTGCTGAATCTGTCCATGTCTAATAGGGGGTGTTGAACTCTCCAATTCTGATAGTAGATCCATCTATTCCTCTTTGCAATTCTATTAATTCTTTCCCTCATAGTTTGATATTCTGTTATTAGGCACAAACACGAGGAGGATTATGTCTTCTTGGAGAATTGATCCTTTTATCTGTATGTAGTGCCCTTCTTTACTCCTGATAACTTTTCCTTGCTGTGAAGTCTGCTCTGAAATTAATATAGCTATTCCTGTTTTCTTTAGATTAGTATTAGCATGTTATCTTTCTCCATCTATACTTTTAATCAAATATGTTTTTATTTTTAAAATATTTTTGATTTCAGAGGGAAAGGGTGAGAGAGATAGAAACATCAATGATGAATCATTGGTTGGCTGCCCCCTGTACACCCCACTGGGGATCAAGCAACCTGGGCATGTGCTCTGACCAGGAATCAAACAGTGACCTCCTGGTTCATAGGTCGATGCTCAACCACTGAGCCACTTCGGTCAAGTGATGTTTCTCTGTTTAAAGTGAGTTTCTGTAGACAACCTGTATTTGGGTCTTGTTCTTTGATCCACTCTGACAATCTGTCTTTTACTTGGTGCATTTAGACCAGCCGAGGGCAAACTACGGCCCGCGGGCCGGATGCGGCCCTAGGCCAGCCGTGAATAAAACTAAAAAAAAAAAAAACCCGTACCCTTTTATGTAATGATGTTTATTTTGAATTTATATTAGTTCACACAAACACTCCATCCATGCTTTTGTTCCGGCCCTCCGGTCCAGTTTAAGAACCCATTGTGGCCCTCGAGTCAAAAAGTTTGCCCACCCCTGATTTAGACCATTGATATTCATATAATTGGATTAACTTCTACCATATTCCTTACTATTGTTGTTTCCCTTGTTCTTTGCTCCAGTTTTTTTTGTTTGTTTGTTTGTTTGGTCTTCCACTCTTTTTTTTTTCTGTCTTTTGTGGTTTTATTTGAACATTTTGATTCTATTTACTCTCCTTTCTTAGCATATTGATACTTTCTAAGTGGTTGCCCTAGAGTTTGCAATATACATTTATAGCTAATCTAAGTCTACTTCACAGATAGTATGAAAATAATACAGTTCATCCCTCCCATCCCTTGGATCATTGCTCTCATTCATTTCATTTGTATACAACATAACATAAACACATTGTTGGTATTATTTTGAACAAACTTACTAGTATTTGTTAGATTAAGAATAAGGAAAGTACGTTTTTTGTTTTTTGGTTAATCCTCACCTGAGGATATTTTTTGCCATTGATTTTCAGAGAGAGTAGAAAGGAAGGAGGAAGGGGGAGAGAGAAGGGACGGAGAGATAGAAACATCAATGATGAGAGAGAATCATTGATTGGCTGCCTCCTGCATGCCTCCTACTGGGGACCGAGCCCACAACCTGGGCATGTGCCCTTAACCAGAATCGAACCCAGGACCCTACAGTCCTCAGGCCGACACTATCCACTGAGCTGAACCGGCTAGGGCTGAGGACATTTTTCCATTGATTTTTAGAGAGTGGGAGGGAGAAGGGGCCAGGGGGAGAAGGGAGAGAGAGACATAAATTGGTAGCCTCCTGCATGCGCCCAGACTGAGCCTGGGATAGGGCCTAGGATAGAACCCGCAACCCTTCTGGCATAGGCCTAAGCTGTAGCCACACAGGCCAGGGCAGAAAATAAGTTTTTATTGTACCTTCATTTCTTCCTCCTTCTTGTAGATCCAAGTTTCTGACCTATATTATTTTCCTTCTCTAGTAAAGAGCATCTTTTAACATTTCTTGCAAAGCAAATCTACTGGCAACAGAGTCTATCAATTTTTGTCTGAGAAAGTCTTTATTTCCCCTTCACTTTTGAAGAATAATTTTGCAAGACAGACTTTAGGCTGGTGGGTTTTTTCTCTTAACATTTTAAATATTTCACTCTTGCATGGTTTCTGAGGAGAGGTTGAATATAATTTTTATTTTTGTTTTTCTGTAGCTAAGGTACTTTTTTCCCACTGGCTTTTTCTTTATCTTTAATTTTCTGTAGTTTGAAAATGATATGTCTAGATGCAGTTCTTTTGGCATTTTTCCTGCTTGGGATCGAGTTTCCTGGATCTGTGGTTTGCTACCTTTTTTAGAGAGAGAGACAGACATTGATTTGTTGTTCCACTTATTTATGCATTTACTGGTTGACTAACGGGCCAGGACTATGGATTGATGTCTAATATTTTGTCACTGTTTAAAATATGTCTTCTGTTCCTCCTTTCTCTCTTCTCCTTATGATATTCCCATTATGCATACGTTATAAGTTTCACAGTTGTACTACAGCCCTAGGATATTTGGGGGGTGGGTAGTTATCTTCGTTCTTCGCTTTTTAGTTTTTAAGGATTCTGTTGAGATGTCCTCTAACTCAGATAGAATCTCTCCTTATCCTTTTTTCATTAGAGCCCTTAGCATATGAATCTTAGTTGTTTATTCCCAGCCTGAAAATTATAGCCTTTTTGCCCTGTCTGGTTCTGATCTTGCTCCGCTTCTTCCAATTGTGTTTTAACTTTTGGTATGTCTTATAATTTGTTCTTGATAGCTGGACATAATGTACTGGGTAAAGTGAACTGCTGTAAATAGGCATTTAGTAATGTGGTAATGAGATGTTGTGGGGAGGGGAAGCATTCTGTAGTCTTATGGTTAGGTCTCAGCCTTTTAGTGAGCTTTGCCTCTGGACTATGAACTTTACATGTGTTTCTCAGGATTTTTTGTTTTTTTTCTCTTCCACCCTTAGGCGGAACAGGATGAGTAGAGTGGGCTGGAGTTGGCTGTTTGTAGGGTAGAGGTGGGGCCATTTGCTCCTAGCTGCTGTCCAGACCACAGCTTCTACAACAAATGGATGGCCTGCTTGTTCCAGGGCAGCTCTAAACAGAGAGAAAGGGAGCCCCATCTTCTTACCCATGTAAGAAGCTCCAGTAACACAGAGCTGTGGTGGAGAGGGGCAAGGGAATAGTGCAGGATGTGGTTCAAATGCTGCCAACTCTCACTGAGAGTTAGTAGAGTTAGTAAAACTGAGATTTAGTAGATTTTCTTAAATGTGTCTTCCATTTGCTATGTGCCCTTAGGACAATTTCTGAAGAACTTAAATGATTATCTTTTATCATTTTCACCAGTTAAAAGGTGCTTTTGCTGGGGAAAGCATGAGTATGCAAAGCTCCTCACTCCACCATTCCAGAACTCCTGCCTTAGTTTGAACATTTGAAAGAAAATTCAGTGTGTGTTTGTGAGTTTGGGTTTTTTCCCCTCAAAAAATAGAACTCATGGACATGAGCAACAGTGTGGTGATTGTGGGGCTAAGGAAAGTGGAAGAGGGCATAGAGGGAATAAACAGTGATGGAAAAAATATTAAATTTTAATTAAGTAACCTTTTTGAGCCAAACTTGTCAGGATTTTTTTGAACATTGGTATTTTAAAACAAAGGAAGAAATATGGGAAGGACCAGACATATAAACACACACACACCCTTAGTTATACATTCACTTGTTTAAAGTATTCCAGGAATATGTGAAGCAAAACCTTATATTCTCAGTCCCTCTCTTTCCAAAGGTAACCACTGTTAAAAGTGTGTCCTTAGGGATTCTTCAGAGCCTCCAGTTATGAAAATATGACCCTGCTTCTTCTATTGTGTTTCTAGTCATTCATACCTAGAAAAATTCCTTACGGAGCAGATGATGGAAAGGAGGGAAGATGTGTGGCTTCCTCTCATCTCCTATAGAAATTCGTTAGTCACTGGAGGTGAAGATGACAGAATGTCTGTGAACAGTGGAAGTAGCAGCAGCAAAACCTCCTCAGTAAGGAGTAAGAAAGGACGACCCCCCCTTCATAAGAAACGAGTAGAAGGTAAGTTGCCTTTAAACTATGAGGCAAATCACTTTTCTGATATAAAGTAGCAAATCTGCTGAAGCAAGGTGATACTGTTGAGCACATTATTTCCTTGTATATTTGATACACAGAGATTCAGGCAAAAAGGTTGGAATAGACAAAGTGGGACAAAAGAAATTGAAAAAAATGGATACAGAGGAAGGTAGGCACAGAGAAAAAAAGGACATAGTTACGGTAGTTTAAAAATTGATCCCAAACAAGAGTCCTCTAATACATTAAAACTTAAAGTAACGTAATGAGAATGTTGTTATTCTGTCAGAATTCATACTAGTATAGGAGAAATTCTGGTAAGTTAAGGATAGACCTCTGCAGCAAATTAAATATATCAGAACAGCTTTCCATTTCTACCACTTGGGTGGATCATTTATTTTTGTATATTAAAATAGTGATGGCCAAATCTGGTTTTACAAAACTCATGAACTGGTGATTGGGGCATTGAATTATGATGAAAATGTGAGCAATAGTTGATATTCTTATAACCAAAAGACTAAAAAGAAATTGCTTTATTAGAACAAAGCATTATTGTTAAACTAAGAGAAAATTCAAAGTTAAATGCTTATTTCCTCAAATAAAGATTCTAGGAAATTTTCTCCAAACCAAGAAAGGAGGACCGTGATCTGAATCCTATATTCTTGAAACTTTCTATATACCTTTAAGCATCTAACCCAGTGGTTCTCAACCTTCTGGCCCTTTAAATACAGTTCCTCATGTTGTGACCCAACCATAAAATTATTTTCGTTGCTACTTCATAACTGTAATGTTGCTACTGTTATGAATCGTAATGTAAATATCTGATATGCCGGATGGTCTTAGGCAACCCCTGTGAAAGGGTTGTTCGACCGCCAAAGGGGTCACGACCCACAGGTTGAGAACCGCTGATAACCTCTGCTGCCTAAAAAATAGTGACTCATCAAAGATTTTGTTAAAATCTGTGGCAAAATTAGAATTTAATAAACTTTCATCATTGGGGAGGCAGTACTGACTAGTGATGAAAAGTCCAAACTCTAAAATCAGAGTTCTAGAATTCAAACCTGGCTTTCTCATTTTTTAGCTATGTGACCTTTTAGCATGTTACTTAACCTCTCTAAACCCCAATCACCAATCAAATGAAGGATGATCAGAGTACCTATCCTGTTAGCTATTGTGAATATGAAATGAGGTACTCCAAATAAAACACTTAGTACACATACGTATTTAGCTCAGTGCATGGCACATAGGTCTTCAATAAATGTTAGCTGCTGTCGTCATCATATAGTAAGGCCTCTTATCTAGCATCAGTCAGTAAACTAGGCTGGCTGTATGTTTTAAACAGAATTAAAGTTTAAGATTTCCTTTCAAGGTTCAGCTACGGGACTTAAAATCTTTGGGGTCCAGTGAATGAAAGTACAAAACTCTGCTTTATAGTGTAGGATCCTGAACTTTTCTTTAACCCTTTGCGGTCCAATGTTATTTTTGGAATTCATACACTCTGGTCCAAATTAATTGACGGGATTGAATGTTGAACTTTTTAATGTTCTTATTGCTCGACGTTGGACCTGCTCCTAGAGCCTGGTCTGTCGAGTCAGCCTCAAGGTTGGACCGAAAAGGGTTAAAGATTACTCCAGTCATTTCCTTTTGAAAATGTCTAGAGCAGCCATATCCAGATAGGTAGGTAGGTAGATGTATAGATATAAAGTACATTTTTCCCTATTCATAGCTTTTCATAGATGTACTATTCATATAAATCAACATACATCAAATCCTTGCTATGTACCAGGAATGTGTTTTATGTGGGTTACATCACTTAATCATTCATTTGACTAATATTTGTAAAGCACTTAGGTAAGTCTCTGGCACATAGTAAATACTGTATAATTTTTTTATAAATCAACTTTGAGTTCAACACTATTATCCAGATTTTACACAGAAGAAACTAAGGCATAGAGAATTTAAATAATGGAGCTGTCAGTATGATTATCTTTAGGACTAAGAGAAGCATATATATAGACCAGATAACCTTAATTTGGTAATTGTTAAATTGCAAAAAAGAAAACTTGCTTTGTCAATTTGAAACTTACCAGGTGACTAAGGTTACATGCCAAATACCCTTAGGAAGCAGAGTTTCATCTGTTTGGTGTAACGATGAGAAAGCTTTGCAAGAAGTGTTCCCAGTGCAGAATATTTAAGAGTAGGAGGATCTCTTCAAGAAAAGTGGGTTCTTCCTGAAGTTATTATTTCATTAAGTCTTTAACAAGCATGCCCATTTTGTATATGAGAAACCTGAATTTGTGGAAGTTTAACAACTTATACAAAGTCACACAGTGAGTAGTATAACTGAGATTCAAACTAGGCAGTCTACCTCCAAAGCCATGTTCAAGTCTGTGCTATAACTTCTACCAGAGTTCACTTCACCCAGGACATTCTTAACTGGAATTTTACAGATGAGAGCCTGGATAATACATGGCTAAATAGGACTGACACCATGATTCAGACTCCTGGACCTCTGCCAGCACCACAGCTCACTTCCACTGTCCTGCGGGAGAACAGCCGGCCCATGGGAGAGCAGATTCAGGAGCCTGAGTCTGAACATGGTTCTGAACCCGACTTCTTACACAAGTAAGTAGTAAAAGTTCGTTTTCTTGACATAAAATCTGTAACTGTTAAAAGAAATTAAGAAAATCTTTTCATTCATCAGGCCATTTACAGGTCAGTTTCTGGGAAAACAAAACCACAAGTAAAGGATAAATATTTACATGAAAAGATAAGTTACTCAAAGTCCGGAAACTTTTAAATGCATGATGTTTCACTAGATGCTACTTTCAGTTAGAGTTTGCACATTCATTGGGCAGGTCTGTTTCTTCTGAGGGTCTTGTCCAGAAGACATGCAGGTTACTTTCTTGGCAAAAGAGCTTATACTAATCTGAACGCCAAATCAGTAGGCTGTTCTACTTTCATCCATTTGATTAATAGTACTTACCTTGTTTGAGCTTACATTTTTAACGGTTTGTGGATTAAGAATTAAGATGTTAGATAAATTCGGAGAAGTGGTAGAATTAGTTGCCCTTTTGCTAAGAGAAAATAAAGATCTTACCTTTTTCCATAGTAGCAATTAAAATGTTTTCTAGTGCCAGGGCTCTGAAAAATGTGATGCATGAATTTTACTATAAAAAAAAAAAACCAACACAACTTTTTCTATGTTGTTTTCCATCCAACTTTGAAATTCTCTTAGCTCTTCATTTGTGTTTCTATTCATCCTGGGGTGACTTACTCTGATGGATAAGAAAGAGAATTCTCACTCGAACTCAAGAAATTTAGCTGGTTGGAAATGGAAATTGGCAGTGTTAGAGTACCCAGATCCTGGTTTTTTCATAAGACAGCTTTCCTCTGAGGGTTTTCTTTAAAGCTGAAAGGATAATTGTCAGCCACTGCATAACTGGACATTCTTAGAAGGTGGTTTTGCTATATGACCGCTTCCCGCCTTGCTTCCCTCACCTTACCACTTGTCAGTTCTTCTTGGCTATGGTCTGCCTTCTTTTCCCTGCTATAGGTTTACAGGTTTTATCAAAGTGGTAGCCCCACACAATTATGTAAAGAAAGCTGCTTAGAAAGAACTTCATGCGACAGATTTTATCTACTAAAAATCATTAAAGTTTACATTCTGTAAAAGTCCCAAGAGGCATGTTTATTGCAAGTGTTCATGTGCCAATACAAGTATTGAGTACAGGTGCAGAATTTGGCCCAGCATGCATCTAACTCCACATCTCAGAAGGACAAAAAAAACTATTATACCCTTCCTTTTCAACTCTGGAGGGTTCTGAGCTACCAGGCCAGCATCATTTCTGTCCCTTAGGGGACTGGCTGCCCAGCTAGGAACACTTGGGCGTATGACAGCAGCTGAATACAGGGATCTAAGATGCACTCATTTGGTAGGGATTTGGGGAATGAAGCTGATAATTTAAGCACCTATAGGGGAGGAGAAAGTTTTTCTCTATTTGGCTCTGGAATAAATGCAGCTAACTCGCCCTACATGGGGATTAGGCCAGCCAACTACAGCCTTCTTAACATCGGATTTATTAGCAAATTCTATTATCTTCTGCCACAAAATGAATAATAGTGCTGTCTCTTAGTCCTCAGATGCAGATCTCTTGGTTAGGCCAGCCAAAATTAGAAGACTTAAATCGGAAGGACAGAACAGGAATGAACTACATGAAAGTGAGAGCTGGAGTGAGGCATGCCGTGTAAGTGACACATCCAGTATCACAAGAACATGACTGTGATGCTGGTCATTTTGTGGAATGACTTGGGATCCTCTGATGTTTGGTCTTAGGAGTTAAAATCATAATTCAGGATCTGCCATGCAGCATAGGACAGGAATGGAGGCCTTGGGCCCTTGAGCTGTTCATTGTTTCAATCCTATGCTGCTACTTGCCAGCTATGTGGCTTTGGGCAAGCTCTAAAACCTCTGTGCTCAGGTTCCTCATTTGTAAATTTGGGATAATAGGAATACCAACTACTTAAAGTTTTGTGGGAATGGATACATAGCTAAGTATATCTTAACTACTATTACTGTTATTGCATTTAAATTGTACTTCTAATGAGTTGAGATGAAATTTTGAGTGAACTGAATGATCTTTAATTAGAGTTCAATATCATAATTTGTGCAGTCTCTAGGTTGTAATTGGAAAGTGTGCTTTCATTGGTTAGGAGACCTAATGTAAGAAAGAGCCAGGACTCACTCCGAAGTCCATGATTCAGAACAGATTTCCGACTGTGCTTTTTCCTTATCAGTCGGGGCTTAATGGAGGAAGATGCTGAGCCCATCTTTGAAGACGTGATGATGTCATCCCGGAGCCAATTAGAAGATATGAATGAAGAATTTGAAGACACCATGGTTATTGATCTGGTAAGGAAATTCAATACATTTTTCTTTTGTTAAAATATGTGAGGGTGTTGGTTAGAGAGGAAGGGAGAGGGATAGAGAGAGACATCATCAATTGGCTGCCTCCTGCATGACCCCTCCTGGGGATCGAGCCTTGACCAGAATCGAACCCGTGACCTCTTGGTTCATGGGATGATGCTCAACCACTGGCCTCTTTTACTTTAAATTGGATACTGACAATATACTGCACTCCAACATGACCCAATAATGCAGAATATGGACTAGGCATTTTAAGACATTAACTTTGTCAGGAATAATAATACTTGGTGGTTATGTTTTTTAAAATTTTCACCCATTAGAGATACATATTAAAGGTAATTATAGGTGAAATTACATGGAGAAGAAAAACTGAGATGACTCAATGAAACAAGAGTTTTAAGTTGGGTGATGGGAACATGGGAATTCATCATACTACTTTCTCTGTATTAATTTGCTAGAGTTGCCATAAATACCACTGAGTGGGTGGCTTAAACAACAGAAATTTATTTTCTCACCGTTCTGGAGGCTAGAAATCTGAGATCAAGGTATCAAGAGGGTTGGTTTCATTCTGAGACCTCTCTGTATTACTTGTGGATAGCCATCTTCCTTTGTCTTTACGCAGTCTTTTCTGTCTTCTTCTAAGGACACAAATCGTATTGGATTAGAACCTATGACCACCTTTTACCCTAACTCTTTAAAGCCCTATCTCCAAATAAGTCACATTCTGAGGGTTAGCCCATAACATTCTGCTTTTTATGTTTTTTTCCATGAGATCATGTCACTCCAATCTGTAACCTACCTTTCATCTACCTGCCTTGGGGAATTTAGTGCAGTTTTGTCACCTGGCATTTGATCATTTTATAGTTATGTTATGATTGGAGGAATGTTCTATGTTTATAGGCCCAAAAATTTACAGGCATTTACATATTCGATTGATTCATAATTTGAAAGTCTTTTTTCTTGTATAAGGGATAATTAAAAACCAGTTTTTTTTTAAATGTATGCTCCATGTAAAACCAGATTTTTTTTTTTTCAAAATTGACCTTTAACCGTTCTGTACATGTATGGTACCATCAGAAATACCAGCTGCTTATTATCACAGTTCATTGTCTTAATGTATCTCAGGAATAAAATGAAATAATTTGGCTTCTCTTTCCAGCCCCCATCAAGAAATCGGCGAGAGAGAGCTGAGCTGAGGCCAGATTTCTTCGATTCTGCAGCTATCATAGAAGACGATTCAGTAAATGTTAAATTATTACTGCTTTTTATTTATGGTTTCTGGGTCTTGTTTTTTGTATGAAGTTAATAATTGTGTTTCTCATTTTCTAGGGATTTGGAATGCCTATGTTCTGAAGTCTGAAGAAAATTTACAAATATGGAACTCTATTATTTAGAGCTAGAGGCCTATATACTGTGATAGCTTGTATGGGGAATAAACACTTTTGATGTGATCTGATTTGTTTTTTAATCAAATGATTGAGGTCAATCCCCTTGTGCAGTGACAGAAGAGGAGCATGTAACTTACCCAAGGGAATGCTGGTGAATATCACCTCAGAAAGACTGACCTGAAAAATCATTTGTGTCCTAATATTGGACTTACCCAATACAGATAGACGCGTTTTTCTGGAAGGAGGAAAAAATTTTAAATTTTTAAAACAGCTGTCAAGATAAACACTGTTATACACCTGTTTTATGAAAACTCAGCATTGAGTAAAAAAAATATTTTTAACTTTATTTTCCTGTTGTACAATTTAAAAACCGTTTTAACATTTTGCCTTTTTATGTTTTAAAAGCTAACCATTTTTATTAAACCTACGAGTAAGCAGCTCATTTTAATTGCCGAAGAGTGTTTTGGAGCTCACTGGATTTGGTTGACCTTGTGGAATACAGAAATATGGAGGAGCAGAATATTGACAAGCTAAGATGATCTGACAGTGCATCTCTGCCAAAACCACACGCCCTCTATGGATATGGATTCCCAGATTTTATATACTCTTGAATAAAAAGGTTTATTTTTATTTATAACGGGGGCATAAAATAAGAAATGTCCATGCAGCCATTTTTCCAACAGATGCTGTACACCGTTCATTTTATATAGAATAGGGAGATTCAAATACAGTACATTTTCTATTGGTATTTGTTCTGTGCATTTTTAGCAACTTCTACCAGCAAATAAAGTATTCTCAGTAAAACAAAAATGGTTCTCAAGTTATCAGTTTGCTGTTTTATCACTTATTTCATGCCCCGCCAAATTGAAGTAACATGGACTTCCATTTTCTTAAAAAGATAATCACACAGAACTCCTTTGCCATGCAAAAGTAATTTTAAGTGTAACATAACTGTGTCTACTTCCCATGCACTTAATACCTTTATGCGCTAATTTTGTGAATTAAGTTTACCGATTATAGAAGTATGTGCTGCATAGAAGTCTGTGCTTAGAGGGTGAAGTTCCTAAGCTTACCTTGAAATACAGCTACATTTCAGTGTTAAATGTGCATATTGAGAATAATTCTTTTGGGGAAAGAAATTATGAATCTTCAGGACAGCCTTCAATGGTTTAGAGTTACAGACTGCTTAGATCTTTTATGACTTGCTGCTATTGTTTTTAAAAGCCCACTTAGTTGCTTCCTTTCTGATTTTTAAAGTAAGCCTCAATTTCCAAACCAATCCATCCATAACTGTTTCTGGGCTTGTTTTTAAAGTAGCTGCAACAGAATCATGAGGTCTGCCCTTTGTACCAAAAATGAAAAGCATTTTTTAAAATCTGTGCACCCAATGATTATCTTTTGTCCAGGAAAGAAAAATGGATTTTCTTCATCCTTTTAGTAAACAAACACAAAACAGATTTTTCTCAACATTTGTGTAGTTCTGAAAAAAACTCAGTTGCCAAAAATGTTTTATCTGCTGATCTAGCAATTCCTGGGCTCCAGTTAGGGGTGGGGTGGGGTCTTGCTTTCTTCAGAGATGTGGACTTCCTTGGAAGTAAAGGGGCAGGAATGCCCGGGACAGTCCACCACGCCAGCCCTGCCTGTGGTTGTGGCCAGGAAGCAAGCTGGAGGTGCCCTGCACACGCACAGATTGATCCTTTGCTTGACAGTCTCATATGGGAAACAGATGCTGACTTAGAATCGTAGACTCCCATGCAACAAAAAGGCTTAACATCTACTCCAATGGGTTCCCAGTTCAGTTTAAAATCAATCGAAATTTTGTATTTTCAGTGTCTCCTTGATTGGTTTTGCTAGTAATTCTGTAAATTGTACATTTGCAATATGAGGTTTTTTTCCTTTTGTACAATTTGAAACTGATGCTTCACCTTTCCTTTAATAAACTATTCAAAATCAGGCTGTGGTAGTCATACTATTGTTCCTACTAGGAAAGCTTTAAAGATTTTCTGTCCTGCTGCTCTTGAGAGTTTGCTCTTTCAGATAATTGTTAAATGGCAAAGTTACTGTCTCTGAGATTTTTTTTTTTTATGAAAGCAGAAATTTAGGACTAGCTTGTTAATTTTCTTTCATTCCTTGGATTTCCCATGAGAGAATGGGTAGGCCAAGTAGCCTTGGTTTCAAGGCTGCATCCAGGCTGCACTGGTCTGTAGCCTGGGTCCTCCCCTGGCCTGAGATCCAGACAGTGGTCCTTTAAGGAATGGATTCTGCATGGCTGGAGAAGGAAGGGTTTTTCTTGATGCTGGTGCTGGAGGTCACACTTAAGAGGTCACACACTTTATGGGCCTGGCCATGTACTGTGCGCTGTGTTCATTAGGTGACCCAGGTTGTCTGCAGAAAAGACAGGGGTGCAGGGGATAAATCAGCAGGTGAGCTCTTAAGGCAGCTAAGGAGGGAAGGTGGTAAGGATGGGTTTGTCTCCCTGGCAGCTCATCTTAAAGGGTATGTTTATAAAACAAGAGCAGTGCTTTATCCCTGTGTGACTACTTTGGGACAAGCTTTTACTTAACTGTAACTTTGAGTCTGTCAAACACAGAACAGCATCTTCTTGGGAAACAAAGGCTTGGCCAACTCAGGCTTTTCAGTATGAACAACCAAAAACTCAGATAAGCTTCCATTGGTATCCTAAGTGCCTTGTTCTACAGGGGTCTCTCTCTTAGGCATCATGTTTTGAAATACAGCTTTCTGCTCCCAAGAACACATAAAGGAGTCATTTCTCACCAGCACAGTAGGGACATGGTCAGAACCTGGCTGCCACATCTGCCCAAGTGTGTTGGCTGGACTCTACAGAGGCCCCAGACTGAGATGCTATGCCTATGAAGTGGCCACAGCACTTGGCTTAGGGTGGTGGAAGTCCCATACTAACAGGTGAGAGAGAACGTAAAGACCAGTTCTCTCTAAAAGAATACAGCCACAGCTCTCCAGAAATCCTGTGAGACAGAGGGACTTGAAATACATTTGTCAAACAGGTATGGTCTAAACTGGTTCCAGAGTGTGGTGAGGGTCCTTCAGAGGCTACGCTGAGTGGGGAGACTGCATCTAAAGCACCAGCATTGGTGCATCTAGAGGCAGAACGGCTGGGGAGACCAAGACATGGTCAGAAGGGAAGCTGGAAGAATGTTTCTCTAACAAGCACTAGAAAGCTGCATGTGGGTGTGTTCCCCGTTACTCTAGCAACACAGAAGATGACTGGCCATCACGGATAAGGTAGGAAAGCTTTTCCAATCCAGTAGCTTTTTGAGACCATCACAGTGGAGCAGACCACCACTTCCCATCCCAACCCTTAGGAACTCATCCCACCTACCTCATCATGTGAGAGGCAATACTCTGAACAGCTTAAAAAACAGGCTTGGGGTTCAGAAAGGCCTGCCTGGGTTCAAATCCCAGCTTCACTCAGTTGTGTGTCTCGGGTCAAACTGGTTTACTTACTTAGAGTGGGGACACCTGCAGTTTCTACTACCCTCTACAACGCTCAGTCTATAGACAGACACTTGCCAGCACTCTGCTCATTGACCCAAGTCCTTTCTGGTCACAAGAATCAACATTTTTCCTTTTCCCCTTGAGGTGAGACCACCGGTTGGGAAAGGCATTCCTGCACAGCAGTCAATGCCAGTACTCACTGTCACCGTTCTCTAGGCATCCTGCGGTCCACAGAGGCTGGTCTACTTGACAAAGTTTCCAAAGTCGCAGCTTCATGTTTCCTTGGCCACCAGCTTGGTTTTTGGATGCAACTTCTCCCACTGTCTCTACTCCAAGGCTTTCTAGAAGCCTCCTGCCCGAATGCTTTACTGGGCTGGCTTCCCTGTTTTAGCAGGCCCAGGCACAAAGCTTCTCAGCATCCAGATTTCACAACCTGATAAAACACAAGCTTGTGTTTGCTCTTATTCTTAACATGGACTATAGTACAGTCGTTCCCAAAATAGATCAAATCCTAGATTGGCTGACCCCAGGCAATGTTAAGCTGTTGAGCCACACGGTGACCAACCTGCATGATTCTTCCTTAGCCAGGAGGCCTCTAAAAGCCGAGTAGTCTGCTGCACCTCGTTTCCAAGCTTACAGTGTTCATGTCAGTTCTGTACTAGGAGCCAAAGAGGAGTACAAAGAACCTCTGGCCAACACAGTCTCTGCCCCTTAGGAGCTCACCGCCTAGTTAGAAATACAAATATATATAAAGGGGTGGGGGGGCAATCAGGTGCTTTAAGAAAAAAAGAACCTGCTATAAGCAGAATCAGTTCAGAATTTAAGATGAACTCATGGCGATGTCAGGCCCTTGAGCATGAGCAGACTACAGAGCAAGTGTTCCAAGGTGGAGGCAATAAGACGGGGCTCAGAAAACTCACTAGGCAAGCAAGGGAGGAACAGACAAGAACCTTCTATGTGAGTCAAAGACTGGAGAAGAGCTTACTACCCACTGGAAGTGCTAGAGCAGAGGAATGCAACAAAATCTGGACCTGCAGTCAGTCTATTAACTTAGAACAGGCTTAGGAGGAGGCCAGAGAGATGAGAGTAAAGACAATTGCAAAAGCACTAGAATGGAGAGTACCATTCTCCAATTGGAGAAGGAAGAAAGATGCTCAAAAGAACTTAAAAAAATAAACTCCCAAGGACTTAAGCCTGGCTACCTGGCATGGTGGGGTAGCTGGTAGAAATGGGGAACGTGGATGATTTCACATATTGGCGTTGGTCAAAATGAGCTTTAAATGATGCAACATCCAAGCAGGGCTTACAGACCTTTGGAGCCAAGGGGCTGGAACGAGGGAAAGTCATCAGTGGTGGGAGGACCCAGGGCTCTCACCACAGAAGCAAGCACACCCTCTGGGGCATACTGGAACAGCACTCCACGGTTGGTCTTTCTGTCGAAACTACTTAGAATCTCCAGTTCTGTATGATTCAAAGCTTTACATACTCAATAATATAGTCTACAAGGATGCGGGGAAACCGACAAAAGACTCAAATAGATAACCACCCAGTTACTAATCCAAATAACCATGTACCTTCAGTTTAAAGACAGAACTACAAGAGAGTCTTGAACTTTACCTTAGGGTTAATTGTTGATATAGTTGTAGTGGTTCTGAAACTTTTATATTTATTGTAGGATTGAGCAAATGAGTAAAATATGTTAAAGATAATGGAAGTCAGTTTTATCACTGTGGGAGAAAACAGACATAAATATGGAATAGGGGAAGGCAAAGAAGAACCAGTATGTTAGATTGCAATTAAAAGTCAGTATGAACTCATGATTTTAAAATTATATATAAAATAAATGCATACTTACACATGCAAGTTCCCCACATACATATATATCCACATATTTGTATAATCATTTCCATGTCTTCTGAAAATAGAAGCAATGACACCCCAGATTCAATGTGAACATCTACCAATTAAAGCTTCTAAATGACATCTAAAAGAAGCCAGGGCTCTTGGAGAAATCACTATACTATGCCAGGGCTACATTATTGTGTGTCAAAAAATAAGGAAGTGCACAAAAAATTATTGGGACATAGCAAAAGCATCAAGCCAGCTTGAAGGAGCTCCCAGAGGCTAAATCAGGAAATTTTCTGCATCAAAATAACATTAAATTTTAAACAAATCCAGGAGTCTAAAGTTTTATTAAACATTCATTCATTAAAACATTTATGAAACACCTACTGTGTACCAAGCACAGATTTTAATTATGAATAATATATGGCTCCCAATCTCAAGAAACTAACTCTTAGGGTACGGACGGGGCAGGGAGAAAAACATAACCTGTGCTTGAAAATTTGATAGGGTGATGGCATAGTAAGAAAAATTAATTAGCCGAACCGGTTTGGCTCAGTGGATAGAGCGTCGGCCTGCGAACTCAAGGGTCTCGGGTTCAATTCCAGCCAAGGGCATGTACCTTGGTTGCGGGCACATCCCCACTGGGGGGCATGCAGGAGGCAGCTGATCGATCTCTCTCATCGATGTTTCTAACTCTCTATCCCTCTCCCTTCTTCTCTGTAAAAAATCAATAAAATAAAAAAAATGTGGAAAAAAATTATTTCAGGAAAAATGTTTTTAAAAAATCAAGGAGTCAAAACTAATACTAAAACAAAAACAAGAAGAGAAAGTTCTTCCTTCCGATACAATACCAACTAATAAAGGCAGACATACAAGGTTAGAAATGTGATATTTTACAATCAATGTAGAATAGAATTCATCATCAATGAATACTAAAAGTATTGGATAAAAGTCTGTTGACAGACAGGCTTTAAAAAAGTCCAGATTAGTTATTCATTACAAAAAGAAAATGGTAACCTTGAAACCACCACCTTAACCAAGTGATCTGAGTCAACTTCACCAATAAAGGGAAAAACTAACCTCACCTGTTTCCTAATGTGATACACAGAAACAACACTCATATGTATTGCTCTTACCTGAATCTGAACATCCAGAAACAATCAGACAAACCCAAATTTAAGGACATTCAACAAAATAATTGGCAAACACTTCAAAAATGTCAGTCATATAAGACTATCTATATATATAAAAGCCTAAGCAACTGAAAGATCGGTTGACCGGTTGCTATGACGCACACTGACACCAGGGGGCAGATGCTCAATGCAGAAGCTGCTCACTGGTGGTCAGAGCGCTCCCACAGCCAAACTCCCGCAGCCGGCCAACCTCCCATCGCCCTCCCCATGCCGGCCAACCTCCCTCGGCCCCTCCCCCCAGCCGGCCAACCTCCCATGGTCCCTCCCCCCAGCCGGCTGGCCCCCCCCTTCAGCCCAGATCAAGGAGGCCAGCTGGCCAACCTCCCATGGCCCCTCCCCCCCCCCGGCCAACCTCCCGTGGCCCCTCCCCCTGGCCGGCCGGCCCCCCTGGTCAGCCGGCCCCCCTGGTCAGCTCTGATAGCTGGCCAGACCGAAGGACCCCAACCGTGCACGAATTCGTGCACTGGGCCTTTAGTGTAAGATAATAAGCCTGGTTTCCTAGGAAATAAACTGACATTTTGGGGGAACAAAGGGTCAGGATTCTGTAACTTATTTTCAAATGGGCCAATAAAAATAAAGATTATAAATTTATGAAAGAGATGAAGCAAATGTAGAAAATGTTAAGAACTGGAGAATCTAAGTGAAGGTTCCATAATACAACTTCTACAACATTTCTATAGGTTTGAAAATTTGAGAATGTATTCTGTTAGATAAACACACACACACACACACACACACACACACACACACACACACACGTCTCATTTAATCCTCTACAAGTCCTGGAGGAATTAAAAGATAGGGTGTATTGTTTCAAAGACAGGAAACTGAAGCCTAAGCAGATAAATTCTTTACCCTAAAACTTACTCTATCACCTGTGGAGAGAAAAAATTAATTCTTGGGGGAGAAAAGGAAAATAATACACAGAGGTGTCAAATAAGGGACAGCTCTGGGTGACAATACTATATATACTGTTTCTAGTTTTCCTGATTTTTCATATTTCTACCATAAAAAAAGAAATGTATGCTCAAAAATATACCAATTAATATTTTTAATAAAGCAAATAATTTTACAGCAAATGAAATCTTTCTAGAATTTAATAAACTTGGCCATTCCAAGTAAATACTGTTATTTAGATTCAATGGTTTCATGATTGCAAAAAAAGGAAGGGATGAGTTCAAATGGCCAGGCAGTAATCAGCTCTTGGCTTACTTTCCTTTGATTCGTTTACAACGGAATATTTGCATGCTTCCTCCAAGGACGTTGTACCTTCTTGCTGGCTAAAACATCCAGGTCACTGCAGATTCGGGCACGTGTAGAGGAAGGCTGGATGATGTCATCCACAAACCCTGGTGAAACACAAAAAAGGGAGATCATCTGCATCCCCAACGGTGCCACTCTCCAATCTTGTGCTCAACCTGGGCACCATCTCTGGGACCCAAAGTGTGAGCTGGCCCCAACTTGATATAAGAGGGGCTGGGCCCTCTGAACTCTCTTCTCCCCAATTCCTCTGGCAGGTCCCCAACTTTTCAAGAAAAGGAAAATGTGACCCTCTCCCTGCCAAGATGAATTCAACAGGAAATAAAGAAAATAAATGTGTATTTTCAAAAATAGCTACAATTCCTCCCATTCCTATACAATGTGACACTGACACGCCTTCCATGAAGAAGTAGATTCTGGCCCTAGCCTGTGTGGCTCAGTTGTTGGAGCATCCTCCCATGCACCAAAAGGTATCAGGCTCGATTCCCGGTCAGGACACACCTAGGCTGCAGGTTTGGGTACAGGAAGGCAACCAATCAATGTTACTCTCTCAAATAGATCAAACTCTGTCTCTGTCTGTCTGTCTCTGTCTCTCTCTCTCTCTCTCTCTCTCTCTCTCTCTCTCTCTCCCCTCTCTAAAATCAATAAGCATGTCCTCAGGTGAGGGTTAAAAAAATAAAAAATATGCCCGGCCAGTGTGGCTTGGTGGTTGAGCATTGACACATGAACCAAGAGTTCACTGGTTCGATTCCCAGTCAGAGGGCACATGCCCAGGTTGCAGCTCGATCCCAGTGGGAGACATGAAGGAGGCAGCTGACGGATGGCTCTCTCTCATCGATGGTTCTCTCTCTCTCCTCTCTCTCTAAAATCAATAAAAACATGTTAAAAATAAATAAATAAATAATAAATAAATAAATTTAAAAAGATGTAGATTCTATTTCTTTACCTGGCTTTATGACTTGCCACAAAATGTGGCAAAAGTGACACTGCAACTTTCAAACCTAGGCCTCAAGGCACCTTGCAGCTTCTCCTCTCAGCCTTTTGCTGCCCTCAAGTCACATGGACTAGCCTCAAGAATAAGAAACCATATGGAGACCCCCTGACCGGTTTGGCTCAGTGGACAGAGCATCGGCCTGCGGACTCAAGGGTCCCAGGTTCGATTCCGGTCAAGGGCATGTACCTTGGTTTCGGGCACGTACCCAGTGGGGAGTGTGCAGGAGGCAGCTGATCGATGTTTCTTTCTCATCGATGTTTCTAACTATCTCTCTCCCTTCCTCTCTATAAGAAATCAATAAAATATATTTTTTAAAAAAAAGAAAAGAAACCATATGGAGAGAGTCTAGCTAGCAGCCAGCACCAACCATGTAAGAGGCCATCAGATGACTACAGCTGAATGACTGATCCCAGGCAAGACCAGCAGAAGAACCACCCAGCTGAGCCCAAACCAAATCACTGATCTACAGAGCCATGAGCAAAATAAGGGGGAGGGGTTATTTGAACTCACTCTGTTTTATGGTCAAGTTTTACAGAGTACTAGGAAACTAGAACAAAACTAAAAAATTTAGCCATTTCAGCAATGTTGCTTACATCCTGGTTACCAAAGCAGCCTAAAACAGGTCCCATTGTCCTTAAGTGATGATTGCCCAGGGGCAACCCCTACCTTTAACAGTCTCCAGGTTCAACTGTAATGGCAAAAGGCAGTTTATGTGAGACTTTTTGGAGGAAAAGAATGAGAGCAAGTGACCCAACAAATGAACTATGCTGCCATCCCCACCACAGTGCCTACCTCTCACTGCTGCAGGAAAAGGATTGGCAAACTTGTTGATATATTCTGCTTGAGCATCTTCCACATTCTCACGCCCTTTGAAAATTATCTCCATAGCACCCTGTCATGAGAGGAGTTAATGAATTTCAATGGAGATTGCAACCTGGACAGACCTCCCTCAACTCATTATTAACTCATTATCTGTGATTGCCAATCTCTTGGTAAATCAAAGTGTACTGGAGTGAAGAGCACAGAAATGGGAACTGCCTGGAGTCAGCCATCACGATTCCATGATGGGACTGTGTGATGGGACGCTCAGCTGTGGCCCCAATAACAGGCAGCCCAGGCAAAGCCAGGAGCTTGTTTCCCCAGATTCCGTCCCACCATCAGCCAATTGCACTGATCCAAAGACGTGTGGCCTATTTTCCACTATTACATCCATGGTCTCCTGCATCAAGGGGAAGTAAAATGCTGTTTTCCTTTTTCATTATCCTGAACCCTGAGTACAAAATTCTGTGGCCAGAGGATGCCACATTGAACTGCAAATGAAGAAGTATGAGGAATTGAAAAATAAGCCTACACATCAGAATCCCTAAAAGTCAGCTGAGACGGTGGGGGGTGTAGTTATCTGGTTCAACACCAACAGCTATTTAAAAGCAGGAAAGGAGTGAGGAACAGGCTGAGCAACAGGAACTACCTTGCCCAAAGTCACCGGGTTCAGAACAAAACAAAGTCACCAGGGTCAGTTCAGCTTCTGTGGGCTCAAAGGAGTGGCCCTGGGGCCCTCCCTAGGAGATGAGATGGGGTTGGGGGAAATGTGCAATCCTCCCAACAGCTCCTTCAGCTGACTCATCTCTTTACTGACAATCTCAAAACCCTGAGCATGAGATTGCAGCATGGGCCTGAAGTGAGAGTGCAGGACAGGAGGCCGAACTGGCCCTGGGGCCCCAGGAGGGAAACTTTCCAAGTTCTAGGCCCCATCTCCCTGGAGTCTGGGTCCATCCTGGGGACCCTGGCCTCTTTCCAACATTTCCCAGCTGTGCTTTAAGCTCCTGCTGAGAGGGTACAGTCTCTAGGCCCAGGAAAAAGGAAAGCTAGAGATCCTCACCTTTGCTCCCATGACTGCAATCTCTGCTGTGGGCCAGGCATAGTTGGTGTCACCACACAGGTGCTTGGAGCTCATGACATCATAGGCACCACCATAGGCCTAGAATAGACCCACGAGGCGAATGTTAGCGCTTGAGTCAACCAGATCCTGTCCCTGACAGATCCCAAGAATCCAAATGAAATGAGAATGAAAAGAAGAAGAGCCCCCACCCCTTCACCCCCTCCGGGCTACTGAAAGCCCAATGTGTGTGAGACCAGGGAGCCAGAGCAGAGACTCCCTGGGTGCAGGCCAGCAGCTCTCACAATCAACACCATTATTTCACAGCTTCTTCCCACTGCTATTTTCAGTTCCCAGAGATGACCATGGACATCTCTGCAGGATGTGTCCCCAAGTATATAAATGCTGTCCTCACACCATCTTTTGGGTGAGCATACACTCCTCCTACCCCTGCTGCAACTCTCGTCCACCTCTCCAACCACGACCATGAGGTCAGGAGGGATGGGCTCCCAGGCTGCAGTGACCTTCTCACCTTCCTGGTGATAACTGTGACTTTGGGCACAGTTGCCTCGGCAAATGCGTAGAGAAGTTTGGCGCCATGCCGGATGATGCCGCCGTATTCCTGTGCCGTGCCTAGGTAACGAAGAACAGTTACGAGATACCCGCAATAGCCCTCACAAGGTCTGCCTGCCACTCTCAGCTGTGAGGTCTTCCCCTGCTCCCCAAAAGGCCAGGAGAGGAGCAACCCTCACACAGCCCCATATTCTGGACAACCAGACTATGGAGAAGTCACAGATCTTCAGGGAATTTGCAAAATCTCCAAATGAAGTGGGGACCTCAGTGGGAAAGCCACCTCTCCTGGCTCCCACCTCTGTCAATGACTTACCAGGCAGAAAACCAGGGACATCAACAAAAGTGATGAGTGGAATGTTGAAAGCATCACAGAACCGGACAAAACGAGCCCCTTTCACAGAAGAATTAATATCCAAGCATCCTAGAAGAGAGAAGTTATCCAGGCTGAGCTTCTGGGCAATTCCCAGTTCCACTCACAATCCAAGAGCGATTTCTATAGAGGCACCAACATCTCCTCTTCAGAGAATGGAAAAGGGGGACTCTCACTCCCCAGGAAAGACAGGGCAGACAGGAGAACCCACCTGGCACTGGCCGAGGAGGGCCTGGGCGTGGCCTCCGCCCCACAAGCTCCCTTGCTGGGAGCACAGCCCCGTGCAGACTACCAGGCTCTACCTCACACTGAAGGACTGCTGCCACCTGGGGCACAGCCTAGTTTACCCCCGTGGAACCGTAGTGGGAGGTATCATTCAGGGGCTGGTCTTGGAGTCCCTGTAGCTTGAAATCAAACCCTGGCCCCACCAATTACAGCTATGTGCCCTTGGGAAAGGACTTTATGTTTCTGAGGTGAGGTTCCTAACCTGCAAAGTAGGATGTTACTACCTCCTACCAAGTTTGTAAGGATTAACACGTTAAGCGCCCAGCTTGTTTTGTCTTCCGGACAGAAAGTATAGTGTCAGTCACCAGTGACTGACTGGGCGCTTAACGTGTTAAAGGAGATGGCATCTATAAAGTGACATGAAGTAGAGTTCAATTACTAGTACATCCTCCTCCTAGAACAATTATCAACATATTCTATGAGGCCAGCACTACCCTGATACCACAGAAGAAGGATATTATGACAGAGAATGCAGACCAAAATCCCTCATCAACACAGATGCAAAAATTCCCCAATATATTACCAGTTCAAATCCAGCAATATATAATAACTAATGCATCATGATCAAGTGGCATTTATTTCAAGAATTCAAGGTTGATTTAACATGTGAAAACGAGTGAAACTACTAAATAAAGTAGGAAAATAATATGGTCATCTCAACATATATAGAGAAAGCATTTGCCAAAATTCAATATTTATTCATAATTAAAAATTAGCAGTAAACTAAGAGTATGATGGAACTTCTACAATCTGATAAAGAGTATTTACAGCCCTAGTCGGTTTGGCTCAGTGGATGGAGCGTCGGCCTGCAGATTGAAGGGTTCTAGGTTCAATCCTAGTCAAGGGCACATGCCCAGGTTGTGGGCTCAATCCCCAATAGAGGGCGTGCAGGAGGCAGCCAATCGATGATTTTCTCATCATTGATGTTTCTATTTCTCCCTCTCCTTTCCTCTCTGAAATCAATAAAAGTACACACACACACACACACACACACACACACACACACACAGTAGGTCCTTGGATTACGTTGGAGATCCGTTCCTACAGCGCGACATAACACGATTTTTGCCGTAAGTCGAAACCCACCTACATAAGCACCTACATCACTCACATGGAGCACATACACAGCAGTAATGAAGTGAAACAGTAAAAAAAATTAAAAGAAAGATAACAATTCCAAACTTTTACTTGTGGTAAATAAATAATAAAAAACAAAGCACATATGTACATAAGTCGAAATGACAGAACTTTTTTTTTTTTATAAATAAATGGGAGATGGCGACATAACCACAAACGATGTACATCGAGTCCGATGTAACCCAAGGACTGCCTGTATATAAAAAAGAGTAGCTACAAAAAACTTTAACATACTGGTGGATCAGAAGAATAAATAAATCTCCAATTTGCCCTATACTAGTGCTGTCCAAAAGAACTTTCTTTTAGATGATGGAAACGTTCTCTGGCTGTGCTAGTCAATGTGGTAGCCGTTAGTCACATGTGGCTATTACGCACTTGAAATAGGGCTAGTACATCTGAGAAACTATGTTACTAACTAGTGCCCTGGTGCACAGATTCATGCACATTGAAAGGAAATTAATTAGAATAAATATTTTAATATGAATGTCAACAAAAACAACCAAATTCACGATCGACAATGGCAGATCGAAACACACGCATGCGATTGGCGCCAGCGAGTCAATGTTTATTTTTTAATAAATCTTTATTGTTCAGATTATTACAGTTGTTCCTCTTTTTTTCCCCCCATAGCTCCCCTCCACCTGGTTCCCACCCCAC
>NW_005356674.1:2903301-2912104 GCF_000412655.1 Myotis brandtii
GTGTCCTATAGGGCCCAGTGGCTCAGCCTCCCCAATCACCTGAGGTGGACACTCTTGGTGTACCCCTTTGTGGGCTGTGTGCACAGTCTTGTTGTAGTTAAGCCTTGATTGCTGTTGGTATCACTGAGAGGAATTGACCTCCAGGCCAATTGGTTGTGAGAACCAGCTGTGACTACAATGGGAGAACTGCTGTGCTGGAGACATCCTTATGAGGCAGGACTTGCTTCAGTGGGGCTTTGCTGCTCACTGAGTCTGCCTCTTGAGTGTGGCACTTATGGATGTGAAGATTTGTAATCTGGTATGGTCTCACACTGACCACTGGGTACACTGACTCTTGGATCTCCAAGGAGGTGCAAAGTCAGCCACTGCCTGAGGCCATCCATCAGGAGCTACAGAGAGATCTGCAGATTCCTCCTCTTTGTTTGGGGTTTGGAAGTGTCCAGATGAGGCCCAGCTGTGAAGCAATGCAGGCTGCTGCTGCCAGGCCTTCGGCCTTCTTTTGGAAGCTTTGGAGCTCTTTGACCCAGCTGCAGTTTGTTAGATTTTAGGTTGCAAAAGGACAGTCCATTCATATGCAAAAGCCACTGGGCACAGCTTGGGTGGGGTTGTAAATTGGGTGGGGTGGGGTCTCAGGGAATCACCAGGGTGGGGCAAACAGCAAAGGCTGCCAGTCTGCTTTGGCTTGGAGAGGTCCCCAGGTCTCTGTGTCCCACAGCCCCTTGCAGGAACAATGATTGCTGCAAGCACCTCTGAAAGAAAGCCGCCCTCATGTTCTAGCCTGATGCCAGACGTCCCATTCCTCCCCATATGAGTCTAGGTCCCCAGAGTCTCGCCCAGAACGGGAGCTTGTATCTCCCTCCTGATTGAAAAAAACAACAGCGCACCCAGTTGCCCGCCCATTTCGCGCGCACTTCCGCACCTCCTACCAGTCTCAATGCGCTTTTTTCTTTCCTTCTAGTTGTAGAACTTCCACTTAGCCAGCTGGTGGAATGGATGATATTGGTTTTGTCTTTTAGTTGTAGTTTTGATGTGGTTGTGAGAGGCAGCAAGTACAGGTGTTTACCTATGCCACCATCTTGGTTGTCTCCCTCAATGTTTATTTTTAAATTGCCAGTGTGCATCATATGTACCGGCCGGTTGGTTGGACAGTCAGACAGATGTACAGTCAGTCGCTTAGCCTTTTATATATATAGATTGTATTTAATATTAATTATTTACTTATACTATTTTAATTATTTACTTATACTATTTTAATTATTTTAGATTTAATTATTTTTTAAGTTTTATAGCTAACATCCTGGATAGATCTATATTTTCAAGCAATCCCTATCAAAACCATAGGCAGTTATTTTGTAGATATTGTTAAACAGATCCTTCTAAAATTCATATGGCAATACAAAGAAGACAGACTAGTCAAACAGTATTTAGAAAAAGAACAAAAATGGAAGATGGACACTAGTTGACTTCAAGACATACTTATAAAGCAGGTTTCTCAACCTTGGCATTGACATTTTCAATTGAATAATTCTTTGCTGTGGAGGTTTGTTTGTGCACACAGGATGCTGAGCAGCATTTCTGGCTTCTACCCTAGATAGCCCAACCCCCATTGGCACCTGTGAAAACCAAAAATGTTTCCAACATTGCCATATGTCTCAAGGATATCAAAATTGTTCCAGGTTGAGAACTATAAAGTACAGTAATCAAGACAGTATTGGCAGCCTAGCCGGTGTAGTTGAGAATCAACTTATGAACCAGGAGGTCACAGTTCAATTCCCGGTCAGGTCACATGCCCAGGTCATGGGCTGGATCCCCAGCAGGGGGAGTGCAGGAGGCAGTCAATCAATGATTCTCATCATTGAGGTTTCTATCTCTCTTTCCCTCTCTCTGTGTCTCTGAAATTAATTTTTTTTAAAAAAAGACAGTATAGGCATAGGCATAAAGATAGTCAAAAACAACAATGAAACAGAACAGATTGTGAAAAAATATACCCACAAACTGTTATTAGACCAGGCACCAAAACAATACAATGTGGAAAGAAAGTCTTTTTACAATGGTGTGGAACAATTAAATATCTGCATAGGGAAAAATTTTTTAAATAAAAAACTAACTCCTATTTCATCTATAAATTATATGCAAAGATAATTCATTCCCCGTCAGAGCACACGCCCAGGTTGCAGGCTCAATCCCCAGGAGAGGGTGTGCAAGAGGCACCAATCGATGCTTCTCTCTCATCAATGTTCCTATCTCCCTTTCCCTTCTCCCTTTCTCTCTCTGAAAGCAATAAAAAAATATTTTTTTTAAAAAGTCCCTCTTGGAGAGAAACCAAGATGGCGGCATAGGTAAACACCGGAGTTTGCTGCCTCGCACAACCACTTCAAAAATACAACTAAAAGACGGAATGGACATCACCCAGAACCACAGAAAGGCTGGCTGAGTGGAAATTCTACAACTAGAAGGAAAGAGAAAAGCATACCGAGACTCAGAGGAGGTGCGGTGCGGAAGTACAGTACAGAGGTACGGAGGCACACGCGGAGAGGGCTGGCGGCTGAGGACACAATTGTCTTTTTCAATCGGGAGGGAGTCTCAAGCTCTGAGCTCCAGTTCCAGGCGAAGTACAGTAACAAGACAGTATTGGCAGCCTAGCCGGTGTAGTTGAGAATCAACTTATGAACCAGGAGGTCACAGTTCAATTCCCGGTCAGGTCACATGCCCAGGTCATGGGCTGGATCCCCAGCAGGGGGAGTGCAGGAGGCAGTCAATCAATGATTCTCATCATTGATGTTTCTATCTCTCTTTCCCTCTCTCTGTGTCTCTGAAATTAATTTTTTTTAAAAAAAGACAGTAAAGGCATAGGCATAAAGATAGGCAAAAACAACAATGAAACAGAACAGATTGTGAAAAAATATACCCACAAACTGTTATTAGACCAGGCACCAAAACAATACAATGTGGAAAGAAAGTCTTTTTACAATGGTGTGGAACAATTAAATATCTGCATAGGGAAAAATTTTTTAAATAAAAAACTAACTCCTATTTCATCTATAAATTATATGCAAAGATAATTCATTCCCCGTCAGAGCACACGCCCAGGTTGCAGGCTCAATCCCCAGGAGAGGGTGTGCAAGAGGCACCAATCGATGCTTCTCTCTCATCAATGTTCCTATCTCCCTTTCCCTTCTCCCTTTCTCTCTCTGAAAGCAATAAAAAAATATTTTTTTTAAAAAGTCCCTCTTGGAGAGAAACCAAGATGGCGGCATAGGTAAACACCGGAGTTTGCTGCCTCGCACAACCACTTCAAAAATACAACTAAAAGACGGAATGGACATCACCCAGAACCACAGAAAGGCTGGCTGAGTGGAAATTCTACAACTAGAAGGAAAGAGAAAAGCATACCGAGACTCAGAGGAGGTGCGGTGCGGAAGTAAAATACTAAGGTACAGAGGCTAACCAACATGGAGGAAAGAGATGGTTTACGTCCACATTGAAATAAGATATAAGCTTTCTAAGAAATTAGAAGTCCTACATAGTTTTTCCTGTTTATTTATCAAAAGGATGCCCTCCTTATTTGCCTGTCTGATTCCTACATGTGTCAGCTGAAATATTTCTCATTCTGTAGGGATTTTTCCTAAGCACAAAGCTGAAGTTTACCTCTAAATTAGGGGATAGTGGAGGCAATAGTATTCATAGATATAAACAAACAAAATATACTCATTATACACGTGAAAAAATTGGTTACCAGAAAGTAACTAAGTTAAGATTAGAAAACTGAACTCAGAAGATAATACATTGGCACAATGAAGACAAAATTATTTTAAATAAATTCTAAATTGTAAGCTTGTTATATTTATGAAGAACTTAGGTCCACCAAGGAAAAACATTTCATTATAAAAGAAGGATAATTGGAAAACCCAAAATAATCTATATAACAAAAATATAGGGTCTAGGAGACTAGGAAGTGACTGCTCAGAAGGTATGAGATTTCTTTTTGAGTTGATGAAGACGTTTTAGAAATAGAAATGATGGTGGCACATTAATAATGTACTGAATTTCATTGAAGTGTATATTTTTAAAAAGTAAAAGGAAAAAGATAAAGCAATGAGACATAGAAATTTGGATCTCTTTAATTTGATTTTGTTTCTCTTCTGTTATCATGAAATTTTACTACATAAAGAAAAATCACCCTCATTGCTTCTGGTGAGGGGATATAAGCAGATCAGATAATTGTGAAAGAATTATTCATTCGTATTTAAAGAATCTTGCATAGATATTTAGGTTGGTTTCTTTGTTATTGTCATTGGTTGTTATGTTAAGTGTTATAATGAATACTATCGTACATATATCTTCATATATTTCTAAGAGTACATCTACTGGGTAGAGTGAATTGCTACATCAACTATTATTTATTTTTTTGTTATTTTTTATTACTTTTCACTAAAATGCACTTCAAAATCCCTTGACAAAGTATCAAACTTTTTCCTTTTTACAAGTTTCATTAAAAAAGAACAAATTGCTTTACTATCATTTTTGTTGTTTTGAGTGAAATAGAGAATCTGTTCTTACGTTAGCAGCCAGAAAAAAATTTTGGAATGGTGATAGTGTAAAATTTTTGAAATATCAATGTGATAAATTAGAGCATGAAAATAAGGCAAAAACAGAAATTCTAATTAACTGGGTTCTGTAAGGTTAGCTCTTACCTTTGTATGTATGTTCCTGCTCATTTTGATTCTTGTAAAGAATCATTCATTGTAAACCTGAGATATCCTAGCATATTAACTAGAACTAACATATATCAATACAGAGTTGTAGAGTTTAATTGGACTGCATTGATACTTTTAAAACCCAATATCGCCCTAGCTGGTTAGGCTCAGTGGATAGAGCGTTAGCCTGTGGACCAAAGGGTTCCAGGCTTGATTCCGGTCAAGGGCATGTACCTTGATTGCAGGTTCCTTCCAGGCCTGGGCCATGGTTGGGGCAAGTGCAGGAGGCAACCAATCGATGTGTTTCTCTCATATCAATGTTTCTCTCTGTCTTTCCCTCTCTCTTCCACTCTCCCTAAAAATCAATGGAAAAATATCCTCAGGTGAGGATTAAAAAAATAATAATAATAAAATTAAAAAAATAAATAAAAAGCAAAATGTCCTTTGCTGATACCTGTGCTCATTATTACTTTTCACTCCTTTTCCTTGTTTTTTTTTTTTGTTGTTTGTTTTTTTTTTTTTTTTGAGAGACAGAGAGAGAGAGACAGAGAGAGAGATAGAATACAAGAAACATCGATTGGTTGCCTCCTGTACGAGCCCTGACCAGGGTCTAACCAGCAATCTTTTGGTACACAGAATGACACTCCAACCAACTGAGCCACTCGGGCAGGGCAACATCTACATATCTTTTAACTGTTCCAAATTTTGGGGAAGATTCCAGTGTTGAATTTCAGATTGTACATTTTCACAAAGGATAGATCCTTTAAACTTTTTTTAAAACTATGGTATGCACATCCCGGAACACTGATGGCTAGAAATAGCACAAAGTCAGAGATAAAGAGCATATATACTTAAAACAACAATCTGTTAGAAAATTTAAGAAAAAAGGTTAAATTACTAAAGCAAGCATTTTAGAAACTCAGCCAAATTATAATTTATGATGCAAAATTCTCAAGACTTTAAAAAAGCCTCTTAGAAAGACTTTAAAGAAACTTCTTGCTGCTTTGGTCTCTCACCAACCCTACTCAAGCCCCCATAAACTAAATATTGATTCCACTATGTTACTACTTTTACGCAAAGGTTTGAAGAGAATGCTCAAGTGAATATCTATAGAAATATAAGCTGCCTGGCCAGCGGCTCAGTGGTTGAGCATCGACCTAGGAACCAGGACACATTTGGATTCCAGGTCAGGGCACATGCCTGGGGTTGTGGGCTGGATCCCCAGTGTGGGGTCATCACTGATGTTTCTATCTCTCTCTCCCTGTCTCCCTTCCTCTCTGAAATCAATAAAAATATAGTTAAAAAAAGAAAAAACATAAGCTAACAGAGTAATGAAGATAGCATCTATGTAAAACCAAGAGCGCACCGAGAAGAGGGGTACCGCCTGCCGAGTGCACTGTAAGAGCCTGTCCACACAGTCGGGATCTGACGGGTTGAAGGTTTGTTCTAGGTCAGCCTGTTCAGCCACCAACTCTACAAGTTGCTGTCTTCCACTCACTGTCTGTAAGCTCTTTAACCCAGACAGTATCTTCATGAACAGGACAAATTCTTCACCAGTCACATCTTCTAGGACCTTTTTGGATTCAGTTAGTATAAGTTCCTCTACTTCCTTTGTTAAGACCTCATCTGGTAAAATCTTAAGTTTTGCAGAAAGGAATTTGATTGCTCGTTCTCTAACGATGTCTTCTTGAAGGATTTGGCTGAATAAGCCACCTAAAGTCCCTTTTGCATCCATCTTAAATATACTTAATAGGGCATTGTTCACTAAGTTAAATTCTGCAGAGTCATATGTTTGCAAAAGTTGGGTTAGAATATCTGCCACTCGGGGAAGATTTTCTCCAGTGGCAAATTGAGGAAGCTCTTTAATTGCTTGACGTCGAATTGATACATCTTCATCCTCACAGAGGTCTAACTGTGCATTGATAGCAGAATCAGCCAATTCTGGAAAATGCTTAAAGAATTTTGGAATAAACTGAGCTGCTAACCATTTTTCCTTGGTACCACCTTTCACACCATCCAGTATCACTTGATAGGCATCTTTATGCTGCCCACTGGCTCCGTGGCATCGGCTGGGAGGCCATAGTTGCGGTAGAGCTCCTGCACGGTCGGCATGGCGAGCAACAAGCCGAGGGCTCGCTCCTGTGGTCGTCGTTGTCCTCGCCGGCTCCAACGCCGCCCCCGAAGTTCAAAGTTAGGTGTTTTTAGATGGATAAATCCAGCAAAAACAAAGTCCAAGGCAGATTCCTGAAGCTATCACTGGTATTCCTGTTTCTTCATAAGTTTTGTCACTGGCTAAGTGGGACAGGCTGGCCAGCCTCTGTATAGACAGCTGGCTGCATGTTTCCTCTGGGCCATGTCCCTTTAGGAGCCATCAGTTCCTCCTCCTCTCTAGATCCTGACTTGGGACTTGCTGAGCCCTGCAGAGAAAGCCCTGCTGCCCTCCCATACCTAGAAGCACATTGGAAAGAAAATTTTCCTCCAGAAATAAAATACACTTTTCCATGTCAGGATCCCATACATGAGAGGAAAGCAGTATCTAAGGTCCCCACTCCACACTCCCAACCCCACCCAGAGCACAACCATGGAAGAGTCCCTGACACCTGGCTGTGACTCGGGTCTGGCCGTATCACCAGAAAGCTGTAGGGCACAGACACAGCGAGATTTAACTTGTCACATCCTCTGTATCTGGAACCACTGAAGGCGCTGGAGGTTAAACTGAGTAAGACACCAACACCCTTGCCCTCATGGAACTCAGAGTTTCACGGATGAGTCATAAATCTAACTGAAGGGAACAAAAAGCAGACCTCTGAAAAAGTTAAGACCTTACAAGTTCAGGAGGAAAGTTATCAATAAGGCCTTAAAAAATAGGAAAGTATAAAAGAAGCATTTGAGAAATTAACATTAAAAGAGAAAACAGCTTTCATAACAACATCTATCTGAGTTTTTTCTTTGGCTTGGAAGGCCACGTCCGAGGAACAAGCAGAAGGTAGACACCGAGGGCCAGGCAGCCCTGACACGCCCCCCCCCCCACCGGAGGTTTATGGGAGGGTCCCCTTCCCACCTGAAGCCACGTTAGGCTGGTTGCCAACAATTCCAACGGTCCTCCCGCTCATTCTTGCAAAACCAACAACGATGTTCTTGGCATAATTGGGCATGATCTCGAAAAATTCCCGCTCATCAACAACCTGCAGGGATAAAGTAACTCCTGAGCTCAAAACAATAAAGAACAAGATACAACTAATGACATTACAGAATGGCAGAGCTGGTTAGCCGCCACCCCACCACAGGCTCTCCAAGGAAGCAAAACAGACAGAGGGCACCTTCTCCCTGCTGGACGGGAAAGCCCCTGTGCACACCGCTAGGGGAGGATGCACGAGTACAGCCTTTTTATTTTTATTTTTTTAATGTTTTTATTGACTTGAGAGAGAAAGTGAAACATCACTGTGAGAAACATTGATCAGCTGCCTCCTGCACAGCCCCTACTGGGAACTGAGCCCACAACCTAGTCATGTGCCCTGACCAGGAATCAAATCAGTGACCTTTTTTTTTTTTTAATATATTTTATTTTATTTTTTACAGAGAGGAAGGGAGATAGAGAGTTAAAAACATCGATGAGAGAGAAACATTGATCAGCTGCCTCCTGCACACTCCCCACTGGGTATGCGTCCGCAACCAAGGTACATGCCCTTGACTGGAATCGAACCTGGGACCCTTCAGTCCTCAGGCCGACGCTCTAGCCACTGAGCCAAACCAGCCAGGGCAAACCAGTGGTCTTTTGATTCATGGGACAACCAGGAAGGCCTTTTTAAAAGGCTCTATTTGAATTTAGCATGTTTTCTTGTGTGTGTTTTTTAATATATTTTATTGATTTTTTTACAGAGAGGAAGGGAGATAGAGAGTTAAAAACATCGATGAGAGAGAAACATTGATCAGCTGCCTCCTGCACACTCCCCACTGGGTATGCGTCCGCAACCAAGGTACATGCCCTTGACTGGAATCGAACCTGGGACCCTTCAGTCTGCAGGCCAATGCTCTGTCCACTGAGCCTAACTGGTTAGGGCAGCAGTTCTCAACCTGTGGGTCACCAACCTGTGGGTCACGACCCC
>NW_005356674.1:2912135-2932178 GCF_000412655.1 Myotis brandtii
TAACAGTAGCAAAGTTACAGTTATGAAGTAGCAACGAAAATAATTTTATGGTTGGGGGTCACCACAACATGAGGAACTGTATTAAAGGGTCTCGGCATTAGGAAGGTTGAGAAGCACTGGGTTAGGGCATGAATTTGGCATGTTTTAATATTTTTGTATTGATTTCAGAGAAGAAGGGAGAGGGAGCGATGGAAACATCAATGATGAGAGAGGATCATTGATCGACTGCCTCCTACACAGACCCGGCAACCCGGGCATATGCTCTGACCAGGAATCAAACTGTGACTTCCATGGTTCATAGGTCAATGCTCAATCACTGAGCCACACTGGCCAGGCTGAATTTGGCATTATTCATTACACTTTTTAACTTTATTTTTAAATCATTTCAAGCTTATATAAAAATTTCTAGAATCACTTTTTAAAATGTATATATCCTTCACTCAGATTCCCCATTAACATCTTTAATATGTTTTTATTGATTTTTAGAGCGAGAAGAAGGGAGAGGGATAGAGAGAGAGAAACATCGATGAGTGAGAAACTTCATCAATCAAGCTGCCTCCTACATGCCCCCTACTGGGGATCAAGCTGTGCAACCGGGCATGTGCCCTGACAGGGAATCAAACCAGCAACCTTTATGGATCAATGCTCAACCACTGAGCCACACTAGCTGGCTAACATTTTACCACATAAGCTTTACCATTCCTTCTCTCTCCCAACCTATCTCCCTACCCTCTCTCTCTCACCCACTCTATCTGTGTGTGTGTGTGTGTGTGTGCATTCTCTTTCTACATATATATATATGAATACTAGAGGCCCAGTGCACGAATTCATGCATGGGGGATAGGGGATGATTGGGGCCTGCCAGCGGGAAGAAAGACCGCGGGAGATTGGCCGGCAGGCCCTGATTTAGGTGTGTAGCTGTGCTGAGGTAGCGGCAAACAAAGACCACAGACAGAGCATCCCAAAACAGCCTGAACACCAGCTACGCTGAGATGGAAATACAGCTCTACTTCGCTGCCTGCGCTCAGGCCACCTCACTCTCCCCAGGGTGGAGTTGCTGACAGACAGAGAAGTCGTCTCTTCTACCTCAGCCACACATTTTGCCTGAACACCAGCTACGCTCTGAGATGGAAATACAGCTCTACTTCTCTGCCCGCGCTCAGGCTGCCTCACTCTCCCCAGGGCGGAGTTGCTGACAAACAGAGAAGTCGTCTCTTCTACCTCAGCCACACATTTTCTCAGGGCTCCGCCCCCAAGCATGATAGGTAGCTGACTTCAACCAAGGGTGGCACGCTGCCATAGGAGCGCTAGCCAATCAGCGGCTGGGGGCCGGAAAGGGGTGGGGCCTCGTTAGAAGTGGCTGACAGGGGCAGAAGGGCAAGCAGCGCCGGAGGGTGCAGTGGCAGAGGTAAGATGGTGGTGGTGCTTACTTTATGTCTTTGCAGTTAGGCTGCTGCCTTGCCCCTTCTGCCCCCTCTGAGCTGCTACTCTGTCTCGATCAGCGTCGGGGTCGCTCTCCTCCTACAGGCTTCCCGGACCCAGATTCTCAGGTGCCCAGAGGCTTAGCCGGGGGGTAGGGACCGCGGGAGGTTGGCCAGTGCAGGAGCTTGGCTGTGGGAGTGCACTGACCACCACGGGGCAGCTCCTGTGTTGAGCGTATGCCCCTTGGTGGTCAGTGCACATTATAGCAACTGATCAACTGGTCGTTCCAGTCATTCAGTCGTAATGGTTGCTTAGGCTTTTATATATATAGATATACACACCCACAAAATTTTTTTCCTGATCCATTTGAGAGTAAGTTACAGATGTGATACCTCTTTACCTCTAAGTTCCTCACTGTGCATCTCCTACAAAAAAGGACATTCTCTTATATAACTATAGTGGTATTATCAAAATCAAAAAAATAACATTAATACTATTATCTATTATAAAACCTTATTCAAATTTTTCCAGTTATTCCAATAATATCCTTTTATAGCAACCAAAACCTGGTGCTAGAATCTTAGCCTAGATCACCTGGGGCTTTAGTGGTCATGTCTCTGTAGCCTCCTTTAATTTTTCCCTTTAATCTTTGTCTTTCACAATCATGACATCTTTGAAGACTACGATCGGTTATTGATATATTTGCCTTCTGTTTGGATTTGCTTCATGTTTAATTTCAGGTTAAACAGAGTATCATAAGAGTGTCCCTCTAGTGAATCACATCAAAAAACATATGGCGTTGGGGGATGCAGAAGGTGGAAGAAGGTAAAGAGAAGATAAATGGTGATAGAATTGACTTGGGGTGATAAACACACAATATACAGTGTAGACTTGTACACCTGAAGCCTATATAATTTTATTAACTGATGTCACCCCAATAAATTCAATTAAAAGGAATATTTAAAAATAAAATAAAAAGATACATGGTATCAATTTCTCCATTAATGATGGTGATATATGCCAGGTTTCTCCCTTATAAATTACTATTTTTTCATTTATAAGCATTTTGTGGGGAAATATGTTGAAACTATGTTCCTATACCTCATTAAATTTTCACCCACTAGGTTTACCATTCATTGATGATTCTTGCCTGACCCAATGATAATTGCCAATTGGTGATTTCTCTATCTCCATTTCCTTTCATTTCTTAATCAGCTTTATACTGTCAGAAAGATCTTTGCCTTTCTTATTTATTTGTATCATCCACAGTATGAACTTATGGATTCCTGTTTTATTTATGTAGATTGTAATCTCTTATCAACATTATTTTATGTTCACATTGACCCACATTTGCCAGTGAGAACACATTCAAGGTGGCTCCTAAATCCTTTTGATGTTTCTCCATCATTCTTTGAGTACTACCTTACATTCTGGAATTACCTTATTTTTGAGTTCTTGTATATTTTTTCCTGCCTCAAGTGTTGAATTAGCTCCTTTCTCCAAGGGACCCACATTCCTTTAAAGAGAAAGTGTGTGTGTGTGTGTGTGTCTGCTTCTAAGAAGCTGTCCTAAAGGACAAAGCTAGGAAATCCACAGGCACACACACTATGTCTAAAACTGATATAAAAAACCATGCATGTGTACTGATAACTCTAATTCTAGTCCAATTCAACTACAGTGTTCATTCTAGCTCTCACCCTTCAACAGTCATTAACTCCTTTCTCCTACAGTAGACACTTTACTACCGTTATCCTCAAAATTTACTCACACATTCTATCCCAAAATACAGAGAAAATGGTTTCAGACTGGCTCATTCCTATGACTGCAAAAGCACAAACCCAACTAAAATTCAGGATTTCTTTACCACTACTTCTGTCATTAAACTAAAGGTAGTTTTATTTTAAAGGATTTCCCCCAGTCTCATTGCATGTCTTTGCCTCCTTTGTCAAATATTAATTGACATACTAGTAAAGACATGGGTTTATTTCTGGGCTCTTTATTCTGTTTCACTGTTCTCTATGTCTATGCCAGTACCATGCCTCTTGGTTACTATGGCCTTGTAGTATAGTTTGATATCAGGTAGTATAATACCTTCAACTTTGTTCTTATTTCTCAAGATTGCTGAGACTATGAAGGCTCTTTTGTAGTTCCATATAAATTTTAGGAATATTTGGGTTCTAGTTCTGTGAAGTATACAATTGGTATTTTGATAAAGAATTGCATTTAGCCGTAACCGGTTTGGCTCAGTGGATGAAGCGTCGGCCTGCGGACTGAAAGGTCCTGGGGTCGATTCCGGTCAAGTGCATGTACCTTGGTTGCGGGCACATCCCCAGTGGGGGGTGTGCAGGAGGCAGCTGATCGATGTTTCTCTCTCATCGATGTTTCTAACTCTATTCCTCTCCCTTCCTCTCTGTAAAAAATCAATAAAATATATATTTTTTTAAAAAGAATTGCATTTAATCTATAGACTGCTTTGGATAGTATAGACATTTTAATGTTAATTTTTCCTATTTAATGAGCACAGTATATGCTTCCACTTATTTGTATCTTCCTCAATCTCTTTCTTCAGTGTCTTATAATTTTCCTAGTATGGGTCTTTTACCTCCTTGGTTAAGCTTATTCCTAGGTACTTAATGTTTTTTATGCAGTTGTAAATGAGATTGTTTTTAAGTTTCTCTTTCTGATAGACCACTGGTATATAAAAATGCCACCAATTTCTGAATATTAATTTTGTATCCTCTGTAAAGCATTTTAAAAAGCAGATAATCCCAATGCTATTTAAATTGTTCCAGAGCATAGAAAAAAGAAAACTTACAAATTCTCTTTATGATACTTTATGAACTGAACTGTGCACCCCCCAACACAATTTATAGGTTGAAGCTGAACCCTCAATATGACTATATTTGGAAATAAGGCCTTAAAGGAGATAAGGTTAAATGTGGTGATACGAGAGAGACCCTATTCTGATAGTACTGGTGTCCTTATAAGAAAAGAAAGAGACACCAGAGATCACTCTTTCCATGTGCACATAGCAGAAAGACCACATCAGCACACAGCAAAAGACACCACCTGCAAACCAGGACGAGGCCACACCTTGATCTTGGACTTCTAGCCTCAGAACTGTGAGAAAATAAATTTCTGTGATTTAAGCCACCAGTCTGTGGAATCTGTTATGGCAGCCCTAGCAGTCTAATACATGAAACAAATACAACATTGACACCAAAACCAATTTTAAAATACCTAAAAAAAAAAAAAATCAGTATCACATTCTATTGATGCAAAAATCCAAAATAACACATTAACAAAACATAACAAGATAAAATTATAAATAGATCTAAAGAGAAAAATCACATGATCACCATAAATGCTGAAAGGGCATTTAACGATATTTAATACCCATCCCTGATTTTTAAAAAGCAAGCAAAACACAATAAAAATTAATATACGCCCTAGCCGGCTGGTTTGGATGAGTAGATAGAGCGTTGGCCTGCGGACTGAAGGGTCCCAGGTTCGATTCTGGTCAAGGGCACATGCCTGGGTTGTGGGCTCAGTCCCCAGTAGGGGGCATGCAGGAGGCAGCCGATGAATGATTCTCATAATTGATGTTTCTATCTCTTTTTCCCTCTCCCTTCCTCTCTGAAATCAATAAAAAAATATTTTTTTAAAAAAAATTAAATTAAATTAAAATAAGAACCAGTGGTAGCTTTCTGAACATGAGAAAAAGATATAATTTAAAAAAAAAACCCACTGCCCTAGCTGGGTTGCTCAGTTGGTTGGAGCATCGTCCTGTACACCAAAAGGTTGCGGGTTCAATTCCCAGTCAGGACACATATCTATGCAGCAGGCTCCATCCCTCATCGGGGTGCACACAGGAGGCAATCAATCAATGTTTCTCTCTCACATCGATGTTTCTCTCTTTTTCCCTTTCTCTCTCTCTGAAATCAATAAACATATCCTTGGGTGAGGATTAAAAATAATAATAATAATAAAAAATAAATTTTAAAAACACTAATGGCAGTCTATCTACAGTTAGTGACAAGATGTCCATCATCACAGTCATCACTCATTATTGCATTTAGTAAAATATAGAGGGGAGACAGGCTAAGCCTCTCCTAGATGAGATTAGAATTTCCTTTAGTTACTCCTCAAACCCTGTAACCAATCAGCATAGATAAAACGGAAACCAGCAGCAACAGGGACCTGCTTTATCAGCAAAGACCCTCCCAATCCTAACACATCTCAGTTAAGCCTCAGAACAACCACTGCATGACCTTACCCTCATTATAAAAGTAAAAAACCCAGCCCTGGGTAGAGACTTTAGGATGCTAATAAAACACGTATCACATGTTAGAGCATGTAGCTCCACTGCACCTGCATGAGCCAGCGCCAGCCCACCAAAAGAAGGACCCAGAGGATGAACCAAAAGAACAAAGAAATCCAGCACTACGGGTGCCAGACTCCAGCAGCAGATGGGGGAGCCTTGCTCTCTCCTGGTGGGTGCTCCCTTGATGCATTTAACTTTTTCCTTGTCCCAAATAAATCTCTTCTTTGTGAATCAGTTTTGCCTATTCTCTTGATTTCTGTCCTGAGAGGGGTAAGAACTCTCTCCATCGGCGACAGAGGTACAGTCAGTGCAATTACACAAGGGAAAGAAATGACAAAATAATTAAAAAGGAAAAGATAAAACTCTTTATATGCAGGCATTATACTAGTACACTTGAAAAACCCAAAAGAATTAACAGTAAAAAACTATCACAGCCCTAGTCAGTTTGGCTCAGTGGGTAAAGCATCAGTCTGCAGACCAAAGAGTCCCGGGTTCGATTCCAGTCACAGGCACATACCTTGGTTGCAGGCTCCTCCCGGCCCGGGCCCTAGTCTGGGCTTGTGCAGGAGGCAACCAATCGATTTGTTTCTCTCACATCGATGTTTCTCTCTGTTTCTCCCTCTCTCCCTAAAAACCAATGGAAAAATATCCTCAGGTGAGGATTAACAAACAAAAATAAAGAGAGAGAAAGAAACAAAAAACTTACCAGAAATCCTCAGAGAACTTAATAGGAAACAGGATATGCCCTGGCCAGTGTGGCTCAGTTGGTTGGGCATCTGCCCATGTGCTAAAAGATTACCGGTTCGATTCCTGGTCAGGACACATGCCTGGATTGCCCTAGTAGGGGGCATGCAGGAGGCAGCCAATCAGATGTTTTGCTCTCACATCAATGTTTCTCCCTTCCTCTCTCTAAAAATCTTAAATAAATAAAAAAGAGAAAGAAAAAAAAGGTAATAGGATATAAAAATGATAAACAGAATCAATAGCTTTATTTATACCTCAAAAAACAGAAGACAGAAAAGACCTCATTTATGGTGATTGTAGGGGGCGGGACGGAGGAGAGTATAGGGAGGATAAATGATGATGGGGGGAAAAAAAAATAAATAAAAAACTAAAGGCAGGGATATTCCCTGATGCAGAAAAAAAAAAAAGACCCACTTATAATAAAAAGATGAGATACTTAGGAATCAATTTAATAAGATACGTGAAAAGCCTACAGAAGAAAATCTTTAAAACAATTCTCAAGGGGAAAAAAGTACAGTTTTAGCAAATAAAAATACAAGCTATATTTTTAAGATTGTTTCAAATTTATAAGGATGTCAGTTCTCCCAGGTTAGTTCATAAATTTAACAGGATCCCAATAAAAATAATACAGGATTCCTTATTTCCACCCAGTTCCACCCTGAAACAAGACAAACTGACTCTAAAGTTTATATGGAAAAATAAACAAACAAGATTAGGCAAGAAAACTCTGAAAGAAGGATAATCAAGATGAACTATTCCTACCAGATTGAAAGCATACTATAAACTCTCAATAATAAAAATAGCATGGTCTTAGCCAAGTGTTGGCGAGAACATGAAGGAACTGGAACTTTCATAGACTGCTGGTGGGAGTGCAAAATGGTACAATCCCTTTTTTGAAAAACCCTTTGACAGTATCTACTAAAGCTAAATGTATGCATGACGCGCTCCTTTCATTCCTAGGTATGGGTCCAAGAGAAATGTATAAGTAATTCACCAAAATCACAAAATAGTATGTTCATATCAGAACTATTTGCAATAGTCCCAAACTATGAATTACCCAAATGTCCATCAACAGTAGATAAACTGGTCTGTTCATACAAAAGACTAAAGAGACCAATGAGAACATATGCAACAACATGGACAAATCTTCCAAACACTGAGTGAAAGAAGCAAAACACAAAACACCACATACTATATGACTCCATTAACATAATACACAAAACCCAGAAAAATTACCTGGTGCTGTTAGTGGTAATTTCTCTCAGGGGTCTGGGGGGAAACAGTGACTAAGAAGCAAGCACCAGGGAGGCTTCTCTGTTTCTCCATCATTTGATTTGATCTATTCTATGCAATATTGTTTGTTACTTAGGAAGGTTTATATTTTTTTCATATAGTTACCTCTATTACTATACCAATTAAATGTCCTTAGTCCCCTAGGTTTAGCAATTAGAAAAGTCATTAGGAGGTTTGTCACTCAACAGAGGGAGAAAACCAGAAGCCAGAGCCCAGTGAGGAGAAAATAAAGAGACAGGAGTAGTTTAGATCAGAGGTCACCAACCGGTGGTCTGCGGACCAATGGTGATCTGTGAGGTCCGAAAGGTTGGCAACCGCTGGTTTAGATGAAAAGGGAGAAAAGAATTTGAACAGCAATTAAACAGAGATATAGGTTAAGAGGTTCTTTTGTGTGTTTTTTAAGCAGATGAGAAAGCTATACATGTTCATACACATTTATTCCTAAAAGAAAGAAGTTATGAGAGGGATAAAAAGTTAAAGGTTTTTTTGTTTGTTTTTGTCTGTTAAATATATTTTTATTGATTTCAGAGAGGAAGGGAGAGAGAGATAGAAACATCAATGATGAGAATCATTGATTGGCTGCCTCCTGCACACCCCCCTCCAGGGATCGAGCCCGCAACCCAGGCATGTGCCCTTGACCGGAATCGAACCTGGGACCCTTCAGTCCACAGGCCAACACTCTCTCCACTGAGCCAAACTGGCTAGAGCAAAAGTTAGAGGTTTAAAAAAAAAAAGAAACCATCAAGAAAGCAAGACTTTAGCTGGGGAAGGATGGAGTCAGGAGCCTAGGTAGAGACATCTTGCTTAGGAACCCAAGTGGAGACACCTTATTGATGAGGCTGAAAGAAATGGTCACTTGTGGGGTGATAAACGTGATGCTCTCAATTTTCTCCATAAAGGAAATGCCCATATCATCTGATCAGAGTGGGAAGTGGAGAAAGAAGTTAGGGGTTGGATCAGGCCTTAGGAAAAGTGAAGTACAGATGCTGAGGGGAGACCCACAGCGCATACTCCGACCAGAGAGGCACACTGAGGACCCAGCTCAGGCTGGAGCGGGGCTCTGGGCTTTCCTCCAGCACCCTCCAGCCCCGCAGGGAGTACTTGGAAAGATGACTGAAGCCTTGAACCAGGGACAGGGCTCTACAGGGCAAAAGGAGAATCGGGGGCTCTTGACTGAGACCCGATTTTACCTTCTTCACAGTATTTTTTGGACCTAAAATGACCCTTGCCATGTATGCTTTTGTTTTCTCTCTCTCACTTCCTAGTAAACGTGAGGTCCTTGAGGCAGGGATTTTGTCCATCATGGTGTCAGATAGAGCCAGCACTGGGAACAGTGCCCGGCCATTAGTATCTGGTAGAGTGGCAGAGTCCAAGCTGGGACAAGAAAGCAGAAGCAGGAGGGGTTGAGGACTCCAGAGGAATAAGAAGATTGAGGGCTGGAGAGTCAAGGAGCAGAGGTAGTGGGAGAGGAACAGGCACAACTGTGAGGATGTAGACAGTGCTGAAGGCTGAGGTCAGAGACGGGCAGGCTGGTAGAAAGGTCTTGTCTTCACAGCTCTCATGGTGCTCAATAGGCTATAATCTAGCAATGAGGAGAGGCAGAGTCTGCCCATGGTTACTGACTCACGCTGGCTCCCCAGAGTATAGGAGGAGAAGTAATAGGTCACTGGGGGAGCCAGGGCTCTGGGAGAGGCTGTGCCTATAGAGTCATCTGCTTCTGGTAAGCAAGGACTGCTGAGAACACAGTGTGCATATGAGAGTCTGAAGGAGACAATAGCCATCAACAGATGCCCTGATACTGTCCTTTCTTCATAACAATCCAGGGATCTGCTATACCAACAAAAAGGTACAAATGACTCCTATCTCCCCAGAGTGACTGACTTATGTACCTATCTACACAGACACACACATGCGCACGCGCGCACACACACCTAGACATTGTCAGAGGATACCCTATGTACTTTCCTTTCTCTAGAAAGGCAAAATGCCCTCTAAGCATAAGGCTCCAAACAAAGGCACCTAACAGTCACCTGGCCTCAACTCCAGACTCTAGGGCCATGGCCCCTTCTCTATGCACCTGAGTGTGCCATCAAAAACTCCTGAGCTCTGTTGGACCAATTGGCTCCTTCTCCCTCCAGCCCTCAAGTCCATCCAAGCGGGTGGAGTGCCTACAACCACTAACTCTTCCCAAAATACTCTACTCAGTGGTCCCTGGTCTTGGTCCACCCCATGCTCTGCCTGTATTGCCAGGTGTTAAGGCCTGTGGGTCCAGCGCCTCCTCACTAGGTTAAAGCACAATGACCATGGACGTGGCTGAGCTAGCATAGGCAAGACAGGCAGATGCGGCACTTACAGAGTGTATGATGTCCACCATGTTGTAGGCTTTGGTAGATTCCAAAGGGACAATGGTATCAAGCTCAGGAACCAGACGGTCACTTTGGATAGAAAAAGAAGACGATATAATCAACACCAGAAGAACCAGTTATCTTCTATGAGTGGGGGATGGGAGAGGAAATGAGGGCTGGGCTGATTCGTCCTTACTGGGCTTTCAAAGCAGTCCCCAAAGATGTATTCCTTTGTTGCCACCATATTAAACTGGACCTAAGCTTGGTATTAATCCAAAAGATCTGTTTTCATTTAGAAGAAAAAAATGGGCTTACTCCCCTGAAGGTGATTCCTTCATTTATGCTCTCTGAATAACTCCTGTGTCCTAGGTACTGTGTACGGCACTAAAGGACACTGTAGCAAACACAGGACCCAGTTTAACTTTCCGAGGCATCATGAAGAAAAGAACAAGGACGTGTAAATGCAGTCAGAGTTCTGCTGAAATTACTTGGGTTTACGTTCCCTGCTGGAAGGCAAATCTGCTGGAGCTCCTCTAAAAAGCAAAGCAGCTGGCCCCCTGGTGTGACAAGGACTAACCAGTCACACAGGCTCCTGGCTCTCAGCTTCCTCCTGCCTCTATGTGACTGAGCAGGAGCCCCGCAAGGGCCCACTCCCAGGCCACAGGAGGACTCAGCAACATGCCCCTCCCCTTCAAGCTCTCATCCCTTCCTGTCCCATGTGGGAGGCTGAGGTTGTTCTGACCCTGAGATATACCCGTGGGATGAGATTTGCCTTGATCAAACCACATGCCCAATCCAGCCCAACTTCCCAGAGAGCTCTGCACTGGGGCATTGGGTACAGCCCCACCAGATAATAAAATACTACCATTTACACATATGCATATAGCTTCCCTAAGATCCTATGAAGAGGGGGTATGGTTGGGCCAAAACAGGCTACTGGTATTTAGACATTTCTGAGCCCCTGGGCCATAACACCTTTAAATGATGTCCTAAATCTCTGATTTACTCTGTGGTACCCCCCTCCCCGCCCATACACACACACATCAGGCAGTAGCCCCAACAGCAAGAAGGAAAGAAGGCCTTCTCTAGATGGCCAGCAACACACCCTTCCCCAGGACTACCCCAGCCTCTGGCCACAAGCAGGTGTGCGTAAGAACATTTCCTAAAAGGCATGCTGTCTGTACCACTTCACAATTATTTCATATCAAGACACACACCCAAAAACTTCCATCTCTAATTCTGGACAAAACAAGACTCTAAGAATCAAATTTTTTGGCCACTCTTTATTACCAAACTACGTATCAGATATTACACAGAGGAAAAAGGTAAGAAAAAAAGTAAAACCTTTCTTTGCTCCTGTACACAGACGTCTCACCATTGCCCACACCTGGGAAACACACCACTGCACCCCACAATCTAACCCAGGCTACCCACTGGGAGAGATGCTGAAGGTCCAGCTAGGGCAGAGTGGCTAGACACAAGCAAGCCAACCTGCAAAATGAGAGAAGGTGCTCCAGCCTGCAACTCACCTGGGATCATGGCACTCTCGGATGGGAGCTGGGTCCTGGCTGCTGAGGGGCAGGTAGTTGAAGAACTCCCGGAGATTACACAAGGCGTCCACATCATTTTCGAAAGCTCTGTGAGCAACACCTGAGAAAACAGGAAGAATATAATGGGCCAGGCAGCCTGTCAGCCCAAAAATGCTGCTTCATGCCCACCTGCCCCTTCTAGGGCATGTCTGAAGCAGACTGCTGATCGCTCTGCCCTCCGCACCCTCCACCAAGGATGGGCTACCACATACCTTCCGGCTGACCTTCAGTTCAGGCAGCCTGTTCCCTCTGCTCTGTACCTCTGCAAAGGGCACCCCTTTCTTATTTCAGATCTTTGCTCTAATGTCACCTACTCAGACAGGCTTTCCCTGACACCTCCCTAGAGCACACCCGTCCCCCAACACCCCTCACTTTCCATCCCTGTACCATGTGGGAGTTCTCTTCGCACTTTTCCCTGCCACACCTGTCCATTTCCTTCCCTGTGTCCTGCCTGGCATCTCTCCTAGAATATCAGCTCCAACTGGGTAGAGACCAGGCCTGTCTTACTTACCCCTGTAGTCCTGCATCGAGAATGATGCTTAATTATATGTCAATTACCTCTCAACAAAGCTGGGAAATAAAAAAGTAAACGAATAATGGCTGGCACATAATGTCATGGTTCTCAGCAACGGTGGAAGGAGGAAAGGAGGGAACCACCTGGCCCCAGTGAGGATTAAACCATCATTCCTCAGGAACACGCCGAAATCGTAGACCAGCCAAATGAGGCCAAAGACATGAGAGAGAAAGGAGGACCAGAAGCTCTCTCAGACTCACCGCACCGGACTCCCTGCTTCCACTGTTGCCCCATAGTCTCTTCTCTACACAACAACTAAAGTTAGCTTTTTAAGTCCGATCATGTCATGTCTCTAAACCAAGCCTCTCCCTACTCCCCCGTGCCCTTCACTATGCATGCCAGCCACTCTCCTTCCACAGGGCCTCTGCATAGGCTGTTCCCTCTGCCTGCAATGCTTCTCCCCTCGACAGCCATGCAGGAAACTCCTTCAAATCTGCTCAACTATTCTCTTCACAATGCAGCCGGCCCTTACCACCCTATTTAAAACTGCAACAATCCCAACCCCCTTTACTCTGCTCTACTTTTTCCACAGCACATATTACTTATTTATTAAGCTTACGGTTTATAGTCTATCTTCTCTGCTAGAATATAAGACCCATAAAGGCAGAGATCTTTTTGTGTCTTTCACAAATGTATTCCTGGGACATAGGACAATGCTTGAAATAGGCATTAAATGAATACAGGGTGGGGCAAAAGTAGGTTTACAGTTGTGCCTATGGAAAATAATACAATTAATAATAATTAATAAATAGCACGAGAATAAACTGTTTCATGTACTCACAACTGTAAACCTACTTTTGCCTTACTCTGTTTGTTGATGAATAAAAAGTATGTTCCTCAGACAGAATTCTTTCATTCAAGATTTATAAATTTGCACAGCCACTTTGGAAGACAGCATGGCAGTTCCTCAAAAAGTTAAACAGTTACCACTTGACCCAGCAATTCCACTCCTAGGTATATACCCAAGAGAAACAAAAACTTGTACATGGATGTTTATAGCAGCATATTCATGACAGCCAAAGTGAAAACAATTCATGACAGCCAAAAAGTTTAATTGATCAATGGATAAACAAAATGTGGTACAGCCATATATTGAAATATAATCTAGCCCTAGCTGGTTTGGCTCAGTGGATAGAGTGTCAGCCTATGGACTGAAGGGTCCCTGGTTAGATTCTGGTCAAGGACACATGCCTGGGTTGCAGACTGAATCCCCAGTGTGTGGCATGCAGCAGGCAGCCGATCAATGAGTTTCTCACATCATTGATGTTTCTAACGCTCTCTCCTTCTCCCTTCCTCTCTGAAATCAACAAAAATATATTTTTTAAAATATTATCTAGTAAAACAGGAATGAAGTACTGATTCATGCTACAATATGATAAGTAAATATTATTGTGCTCAGTAAAACAAATCTGTTTGAAAACACTACATATATGATTTCATTTATGTTCATACATATTAAAATAGATAAATCCATGGAAAGAGAAAGTAGATTAGTGATTGCTTAGAGACAGAGTATTTTGAAGGAAATGGAGAGCAAATGCTAACAGGTAGGGGGTTTCTTTCTAGTGTGATGAAAATGTTCTAAAATGGACTGGTGATACTTGAACAACCTGTGAATATATTAAAACCACTGACTTGCATACTTGAAATGTGTATTTCACATGTATGGTATGTGAATTAATACATAAAACCCTAATATGCAAATAGACCGAACGGTGTAACAACTGAACAACCAAACAACTGGTCACTATGACGTGCACGGACCACCAGAGGGGGCGAGCGGAACATGGCGGGCATTGGTAGCAGGTGGCAGAGCTCAGAACGTGGTGGGCAGGCGGCAACGGGATGGTGGAGCAGGTAAGCAGGGCACCAAACCAAGGCGGGGCACCAGTCGCTGTCATTGGGGCAAGCCTGTGGTGGTTACTGAAAATTCTTTTGCTCCCACGCACCGCAGTCCCACCCAGCGCTCGCACCTGCTGCCAGCGCCAGCTCCACTTGCACCCGCTGCCAGTACCAGAGCTGCCGCTCACACCCGCTGCCACGCCCAGCACCGGCCCCAATCGCTCGGCGCATCAGCAGATGTGAGCAGCGGCTGCCAGCCCCGATCGCCCCTCAGAGCTTCTCCATCTCTCCCTGCTCCTGAGGGGCAATTGGGGCCGGCAGCTGCCTCTCGCACCCGCTGCTGGTGACAGCTCTGCTCACACCCGCTGCCGATGCCGGGCCCCACTCTCATCCACAGCTAGCACTGGAGCTGCCACTCACACCACTGCAAGTTAATATGCAAATAGACCAAACAGTGGAACAACCGAACAACCTGTCACTATGACATGCGCTGATCACCAGGGGCACGTGTGGAACATGGCAGGCATCGGCCGCAGTGGGATGGTGGAGCAGGTGAGCGGGGCGCCAGACCAAGGCAGGGCGCCAGTCACTGTCATTGGGGCGAGCCTCTGGTGGTTGTTGAAAATGCTTTGTTCCTGCATGCCGCTGTCCCACCAGCGCTCGCACCTGCTGCCAGCACCAGCCCTGTTCACACCCGCTGCTGGCGCTGGAGCTGCCACTCACACCCACTGCCAGTGCCCAGCACCACCCCCAATCACTTGGCGCTGTCAGTGGGTGCGAGCAGTGGCTGCCGCCCCGATTGCCCCTGAGGGCTTCTCCACATCCCCCTGCTCCTGAGGGGTGATTGGGACAGTAGCTGCCACTCACACCCGATGACGGCGCCAGCCCCAATCGCTCCACACCGTCAGCAGGTGCAAGCGGGGCCAGCGCCATCAGCACATGGGAGCGGTGGTGGTGGGAGCAGGGCTGCTGGCAGAGAGGGGACCAGGGGCCACAGTGGGAGGGGCCTCAGCGGGGGCGCGGAGGATGTGCCGAGACCCGCCCCTGTGCCCACCGCAGCCTCGCAGCCCAGTCCTTTCATGGTGCACGAGTTCATGCACTGGGCCCTTAGTATCTCAATAAAGCTGTTATCAGAAGTCTATGTCCACCACAAACATGTAATATTTGTTGAAATAAAAAATAGATATTTCATCAAATCTAAGATGTAATCAAGACTAAACATTATTTTATATCCCAGTAAGAAATAAAAACTGCTGTCAAGTAAGCCCTGAGACAGAAGAGTGATGACAAGCTGTGGTGGATTCTTGGTGTGTATTGGAGCTGATGGACAAGGAAAAAAATGAATCAAGACTTTCACGAGGCTACTGGTCAAGATGGTGGTATAGGTAAATACAGTACTTGCATCCTCCCATAACTACATCAAAATTACAACTAGACCACAGAAAAACCATCATTCAGAACCACCTGCAGTTTAACTGAATAAAGTTTTACAACTAAGGATATAAAGAAGCCACATCAAGACTGGGAGGAGTGGAGACACAAACTAGCTGGTCCCGCACCCAGGTGTGGCAGATAAAAATCCAGAGGGACAGCCCTGGCGGGTCTGGCTCAGTGGTTAAAGTGTCTGTCAGCCTGAAGACTAAAGGGTTCCGGGTTCGATTCTGGTCAAGCACATGTATCTTGGTGGCAGATTCATTCCTGGCCCTGGTCAGGTGCATGCGGGAGGCAACCAATCAATGTTTCTCTCACATCGATATTTCTCTCTCTCTGTCTCTCCCCTTCCCTTGTACTCCCTCTAAAAATCAATGGAACCCTAGCTGGTTTGGCTCAGTGGATAGAGAGTTGGCCTGCAGACTGAAAGGTCCCAGGTTCGATTCCGGTCAAGGGCACATGCCCAGGTTTCAGGCTCAATCCCCAGTAGGGGGTGTGCAGGAGGCAGCCGATCAATGATTCTCTCTCATCATTGATGTTTCTATCTCTCTCTCCCTCTCCCTTCCTCTCTGAAATCAATAAAAAATATATTAAAAAATAAAAATCAATGGAAAAATACCCTTGAGTGAGGATTACCAAAAAAATAAGCAAGTAAAAGGGTAACAAATACATATTTATCAACAATTGAATCTAAAAAAATAAATAAATAAACAAGCAAGCAGAACAGATTCAAAGAACATTTTGATGGTTGCCAGATGGGAGCGAGGTTGGGAGATGGATGAAAAAGATGAAGGAATTAAGAAGTACAAATTGGTAGTTACAGAATAGTCACAGGATGTAAAGTACAGCATAGGGAATATCTTCTATCTATATATATAAAAGCCTAATATGCAAGTGTCCCCTCAGGAGTTCAACCGGGAGACAGAGAGTTCGATCGCTCACTATGAAGTGCACTGACCACCAAGTGGCTGCGCGGAACAAAGCAAGGCCCTGGCCAGCAGCTGGCAGCCGGGGAAAGGATGCCCCGGCCGGCAGCTGGAAGGAAGGCACCAATTGGCCCTGATCGCCGGCCAGGCCTAGGGACCCTACCCGTGCATGAATTTCATGCACTGGGCCTCTAGTAGTCAATAATATTCTAACAACTATGTATGGTGTCATATGGGTACTAGATTTATTGGGATGATCACTTCATTAAGTTATGTAGTGTCTGATCTCTGGGCTATACACCAGAAACTAATATAATATTGTATGTCAACAGTAACTGAAAAATGAAAAATTATTTAAAATAAAAAATCTAAGTCTTTACTGAAATTAAGACATGCCTCTATGTTATGTACATTAAGAAAGAAAAAATTTAAACCAAAAAATAAAAAACCAACAGTTAAATCATGACCCATTGAGTTAACTACAGTACAATGCAGTGCAAAAATTAGTCATACCAGCCTCGCATTGCTTTTAAATCTTTCAAAGAGGAAATTACTCCTGTCTTTAGTTTCTGTGTGGCAGGCAATCCTTTTACAACTTTGTGTATTTTTCCAAGAAAATGTGGAATTCCAACCATTACTCTGCCAACAAATGTCTTCACTAATATCAGATTCGTGCCCTGCTCCCAATTCCATGCCTCTCAGTATAAACCAGCAGTCGTCAACTTTTTGGACCTCACGGACCACCAGTGGTCCGCGGACCACCAGTTGGTGACCGCTGGTATAAACAATAACTTTTTGTTTCAATGCCAAAGCAACAAATAATCTTTATATATTTTGAACTCGGCATATGTGGCAAATAACCTCAAAGAGGTAGCTATGACCAAGTTCATGAATATGTGGGCCATGATCATCACATTACAACTGTACCTGGCCAATAGCTGCTGGAGGCTAGGACCAGTCGTTAGCATAATACATGCAGGAGGTCCATCAAAAGGTTGATGGACACCTTCAGCAGGGCTGAAAATCTGCATGTTATTACCTGCTGCTGGAACAGCGGAATGCAGTTCCCCCAACCTGATAATCTTTTTATTGTTTACCAGGCCTTACCTTTGCTATGTATATCTGCTTTGCTAGAGGGCAAATTGTGTGAATAAAAAGCCCTGGCTGTGGAGATTCGAGGAGCTTAGTCACTAGCCCTCCAAAATGCCTTTAAAATTCATATTTTTTCTCTAGCCTCTTCATTCATTTACGCACAGCCCCTTTTCCAGATTCCTGTACCCTTCTAGATGCTGAGAATGACCTGGCAAATAGTGATTGGTAAAATGCCATCTATGCTAAGACATACCTCAACTTTGGAGTAAAACAAAGTTAGAGTAAAATAGGACATTTTTTTAAAGATTCAACTGTGTATATATAAGTCATATCTCTTATAACCACCATGCCAGTTAGCTTTAAAATTTTAAATATCAAAGCATTTGTACTACTTTAACGAATTTGTTACTAAATCCATCTTTATTACTATATCTGTAGCCAATATACCATACCACCGTCTTCTCAAATAAATTCTGCCAATTAAGTGACATTTGTAAAAGACACCATACCACATGGAATTCCAACCATTCCAATACACCATACCACATGGAATTCCAATTTACAAATAAATTGGCAGAGTAATTCCAACCATTACTCTGCCACATGGAATTCCAACCATTACTCTGCCAATTTACAAATAAATTCTGCCAATTAAGTGACATTTGTAAAAGACTGTCACCATTCTCTTTGGCAATGACCTTAAAAACAGTGAGGTGAGCCTCGAGGCCTCTAACCTGACATGGTGGTGTGGGTCTTGGCCCCACCGAGCTCCTCCTGGGTAACGTCCTCATTGGTGACAGACTTCACCACATCAGGGCCAGTGATAAACAGGTAGGAGGTATCCTGAAATCAGAAAATTCCAGAAGGATCAATGTCAGAGCAGCAGAACTAGATGGAGCCTTAGGGTTCACACAGCTGAAAAGACAATAACAAAGAGAGCAGTGACACACAGAACCAGGGAAGGATGCAGCTCAAAGATACCTATCCAAACTAAAGACCCAAGTTTTCCCTATTTTTTAAATCTTCATTTCCTGTCTATCTTTAAAATCTTCATTGCGTGGCTGTATCTCAGCAAAATGACGTGGAGTGTGGCTAACATTTCCAGGTCATTCATCTGTAGAACACCCTACCAAGTGGCCCTTACTCATAACTTGTGGTACCTGAAGCTTTTTTCTAAGCACTTCATGAAAATGTGTCATTAAAGCCTAGGTATTATTACATTACCACCCCATTAACAGATGAAAAAACTGAGGGACTGTGATGGTATGCAGCTTGTCTAAAATGAACCAGCTACCTTAAATGAAGCCATTTGGAGACAATGATAATCAATGCTTTGGTGCACTCAGAAGGGGACAGGCTTTTACTTTTTAATTTTTCTTTTTCTTTTTTTTTGTTTTTTTGTTAATCCACACCTGAGAATATTTTTCCATTGATTTTTAGAGAGAGTGGAAGGGAGGGGGAGAGACAGAGAGAGAGAGAGAGAGAAACATTGATGTGAGAGAGAGACATCCATTGGTTTATAGAACATTTCATCCCATAGCTGCGGAATATACATTCTTCTCAAGTGTACATGGGTCATTTTCAAAGACAGACCACATATTAGGACACAAAACAAGTCTCTACAAGTTCAAGAAGATTGAAATCATATCAAGCATCTTCTCAGATCACAATGGAATGAAATTAAAAATCAACTACAGTAAAAACACTCAAAAACATTCTAACACCTGGAGGCTAAAAAATAGCATGTTAAACAATTAATGGGTCACCAATTATATCAAGAAAGAAATAAAATAAATCCTTGAAACAAATGAAAATGAACACACAACAACCCCAAATCTCTGGAACACAGCAAAAGCAGTCCTGAGAAGAAAGTTCATAGCACTACAGGCCTACCTAAAAAAATAAGAAAAATTAATAATAAACTATTTAACCCTACAACTTAAAGTGTTAGAAAGAGAACACAAGAAAAGCCCAGAGCAAGTAGAAGGAAGGAAATAATAAAGATCAGAACAGAAATAAATGACATAGAGATTTAAAAACCAGTACAAAAGATCAATGAAACCAAGAGCTGGTTCCTTGAAAAAATAAACAGGATTGATGGACCATTAGCAGGACTCATCAAGAAACAGAGAGGACCCAAATAATTAAAATCAGAAACAAAAGCAGCAAATAACAATGGACACCACAGAAATACAAAGGCTTATAAAAAAAATACTATGAACAGCCATATGCCAACAAGCTGGACAACATGGACAAAATGGACAAATTCCTAGAAAAATACAATCTCCCAAAACTGAATCAGGAAGAATCAGAAAACCTGAATAGGCCAATAACAACTGATGAAATAGAAGCTGTAATCACCCGGCCGGCATGGCTCAGTGGTTGAGCGTCGACCTATGAACCTGAAGGTCAGGGTTCAATTCACAGTCAGGGCACATGCCTGGATTGCAGGCTCAATCCC
>NW_005356674.1:2932395-2941973 GCF_000412655.1 Myotis brandtii
AACACTTCCAAGCTCTTTTTATGAGGCCAGCATTATCCTAATTCCAAAACCAAGATAAAGACACTACAAAGAAGGAGAATTACAGGCTAATATCCCTGATGAACACAGATGCTGAAATCCTCAACAAAATTTTAGCAAATCAGATTCAGCAATATATTAAAAAGATTATACACCATGACCAAATAGGATTTATTCCAGGGATGCAAGGCTGGTACAATATTCACAAATCAAAGAGGCCCACACCAAGACACATCATAATTAAAATGTCAAGGATTAAAGACAAAGAAAGATTCTGAAAAGCAGTTAGTTACCTACAAGGGAGCACCCATATGACTGTCAGCTGATTTCTCAACAGAAACACTGCAGGCCAGAAGGGAGTAGAAAAAAATACTCAAAGTAATGAATAGCAAGGATGTACAACCGAGATTACTCTACCTAGCAAAGCTATCATTTAAGGTCAGATAAAGAGCTTCATAGACAAGAAAAAGCTAAAGGAGTTCATCAGCACCAAACCACTATTACATGAAATGTTGAAGGGTATTCTTTAAGAAGAGGAAGAAGAAGAAAAAAAATATCATAAATATGAATAATAAAATGGCAATTAATACATATCTATCAATAATTGAATCTAAAAATCAAAATAAATGAACAAGAAATCTAATGAACAAAATAAACTGATGAGTAAATTAGAATCAGAGGCATGGAAACATGGAACAGACTGACAAATCTCAGAGGGAAAGGGAGTTGGGGGGCAGGAAGAGATTAACCAAAGATCTTCTATGCATATATGCATTATCTATGGACAAGACAATAAGGTGGTGAAGGCCTGGAGCAGGGTGGAAAGCAGGTGGAGAGGGGCAATGGGGAATAAAAAAGGGGACATCTGTAATACTTTCAACAACAAAGATTTAAGTAAGTAAATAAATAAGACATACAGACCAATGGAAAAGACATAGCCCAAAAATCAAGAGCCCAGAAACAAACCCTCACATATAAAGTCAACTAATATTTGACAAAGGAGCCAAGAATATTCAATGGGGAAAGACAGTCTCTTCAATAACTGATGGTGGGGAAACTGGGGAGTTAATATCCAAAATATATAAAGAACTCATACAATAGCCAAAAAAATCCAATTAAAAAATAAGCAGAAAATCTGAATAATTTTTCCAAAGAAGACATACAAATGGTACATGAAAAGATACTCAACATCATTCATAGTCATAAAAATTCAAATCAAAACCACAATGAGGTATCATCTCACACTTGTTCTATCTTACCTTTTCAAGTACAGGAATTCTAACAAGCATTGGCACAGATGTGGAGAAAAGGTGACCCTTGTGCACTCTTGGTAGGACTAAATTGATACAGCCATTATGGAAAACGGTATGGAAGTTCCTCAAAAAATTAAAACTAGAATTATCATATGATGCAGCAATCTTACTTCTGGGTATATATCCAAAGGAAATGAAATCAGGACCTTGAAGAGATATCTACACTCCCATGTTTCTTGCAGCATTATTCACAATAGTCAAATATGGTAACAACCATTGATAGATGAATAAAGAAAATGTGACACAAACATACAAACATACATACACACACACACACACACACACACACACACACACACACACACAAATATTATTGCACTGGATATCCATAGCCATATGGACAAAGAAAATGTGATACATACATACATACACACAAATAACAGAGTATTACTCCACCATGAGAAAGAAGGAAATGCTGACATTTGTGACATGAATGGACCATGAGGACATTTCACTTAGCATAGTGAAGTCAGAGAACAATAATGTATGATCTCACTCATATCTGGAATCTAAAAATGCTGAACTCATAGAAACAAGAGAGTCAAATGGTGGCTACCAGGGGCTGGGAGATAGGAGAAATTGGGAGATGTTGGTTAAAGGGTACAAATTTCCAGTAATAAGATGAATAAATTCTAGGGATCTAATGTACAACATGTTGACTACAGTTAACAAGAGGCCCGATGCATGAAATTCGAGCACTGTGTGTGTGTGTGGGCGGGGGGGTGTCCCTCAGACTAGCCTGCACCCTCTTGCAGTCTGGGACCCCTCAGGAGATGTCCATCTGCCAGCGGGCCTAAGCTGGCAGTCAGACATCTCTCTCGCATTCCAGGACCCCTCACTCCTTACCGCCCTCCTGCAGTGGAGGTGGGAGAGGCTCCTGCCACCACCGATGTTGACTATAGTTAACAAGAGGCCCGATGCATGAAATTCAAGCACTGTGTGTGTGTGTGTGTGTGTGTGTGTGTGGGTAGGGGGGGTGTCCCTTAGACTAGCCTGCACCCTCTTGCAGTCTGGGACCCCTCAGGAGATGTCCATCTGCCAGCGGGCCTAAGCCGGCAGTCAGACATCTCTCTCGCATTCCAGGACCCCTCACTCCTTACCGCCCGCCTGCTCACTCCTTACCGCTCGGCTCGCTGTTCCTTAGCGCTGCCGCGGAGGTGGGAGAAGCTCCAGCCACCGCCACTGAGCTCGCCAGCCATGAGCCCGGCTTCTGGCTGAGTGGCGCTCCCCCTGTGGGAGCACACTGACCATGAGGGGGCAGCTCCTGCATTGAACATCTGCCTTCTGGTGGTCAGTGCACATCATAGTGACTGGTCATTCCGCCATAATGGTCGCTTAGAGTTTTATTATATAGATGGAACGACCTGATAGTCAATGTGCCCCCCTGAGGGGTCCCGGATTGCGAGAGGACACAGACCAGGCCGAGGGACCCCCACCAGTGCACGATTGGGGCTAGGGAAGGATGCGGGAGGTTGGCCAGCCAGGGAGGGACCGTGGGAAGGCTCCAGGGCGTGTCTGGCCCATCTCATTCAGTCCCGATTGGCTGGACCCTAGCAGCAAGCTAACCTACTGGTCAGAGCGTCTGCCCCCTGGTGGTCAGTGCACATCATAGCGAGCGGTTGAGCAGCCTTAGCATATCATTAGCATATTACGCTTTGATTGAACGGAAGACCAGACACTTAGCATATTAGTCTTTTATTATATAGGATACTGTATTATATACTCAAAAGTTGCTAAGAGAGTGGGTCTTAAATGTTCTTGCCACAGAAAAGAAATAGTAATTATGTGGATAATGAAGGTGTTAGCTTAACTCAAGCATGTCAAGCTCAAAGGCTAACACAGGGCAAATAAACAAGGTTTAAGTTTATGTGGGCCTCAAAAAAACAAGGGCTCCAATTTTCATAGAAACATAGGTTTATTTTGATAGAGACATGCTGAATACAAAGGGCTAAAATAAATGAGTAATCATTAACATAAAATAATAGAACATTTTAATAAAAATTAATACTTTCTCTTGAACATTAACTTATCAGACACTGAATAACTGCATAAATTAATAAGCGTAACACAAATAAACCTATTTTTCTTGTTCTCCGAAAGCAAAATATGTCCTGTTGTGCACACCAAACAAGTCAGTATAAGACTAATGCTGTGACAATCAGCTGCTAAAATATTCACTGCTAGTATGAGTGGAGAGAAATGGTGCACCTGCACTTAAAACATGTAAGGGAAATGAATGCAGCACAATTATAGCAATCAGTCATTAGCTAACATTGTAGTTCGTTAGTAATAACTAGAGGCCCAGTGCACAATATTCGTGCACTGGAGGTGGGGGGGGAGGGTCCCTCAGCCCAGCCTGTGCCCTCTCACAGTCCAGGAACCCGGCGATGGATAACCCCAAAGAGGCTCCATAATTGATCGCCGCGCACAGGAGGCCATGCCCACCCGGCTGCGGGTCCATGACTGATCGCTGCGCACAGGGAGCTCCTACCCATCCAGCCCCCATCCAGCCGGGACTCCACAATTGATCACTGCACAGAGGGAGGCCCTGCCCACCCTGCCGGGGCTCCGCAATTGATCGCCGCACAGAGGGAGGCCGACCAATCGCGTGGCTGGGGGTCCGTGACTGATTGCTGCGCACAGGGAGCTCCTACCCATCCAGCCGGGACTCCACAATTGATCGCCGCACAGAGGGAGGCCGACCAATCGCGTCGCACCCGCTTTGGCGGGCCTGGCACCAGTGCATGTCATAGCATGATCATCCGGACGGTCGTTCTGCTGTTCAGTAGTTTGGTCAATTTGCATATTACGCTTTTATTATTATAGATTATGTATAACAGGATATTGTAAAAATTAAGTTACAAAATTTTTATTAAATTGTTTCTTACATACCATTATATTGGGTGGGCCACAAAAATATTCGTTATGGGCTGCATGCAGCCCGTGGGCCGCGAGTTTGACACGCTTGGCTTAACTAATGCCATGGTGCTAATCATTCTGTAATATGTAATTGTATCAAATCAACATGTTGCGCACCTTAGGCTTACACAATGTTATATCTCAATTATCTCTCAATAAAGCTGGAAAAATTTAAAATAAGAGAAAGCAGTTTAGAGTGAAATAGTAATAGAAACCAAGACAGTAGGGCCAAAGATGTGAGAATAAATTCCACAGTGTAGCATCATGGAAGCCAAAGGAAAAGAATATTGCTGAAAATGTGAGGAAAATAAAAGTTACAGAGCATTTATAGTGACATAGATGTCACTGATTACTTTAGAAAAACAGGTTTAGTGAACTGAGGGGCAAAGAGGTAAATTAAAATGTGTTAAGCAGAGGACAGGAAGATAGAAATAGGACAATAGCCACAGGGAGATACAGATTAAGGGAGGACTTTTGTCTTTGTTCTAAAGATAGGAAAGCCCTGAACATGGATGGATAAGTTCTGATGGGAGGATCTAGTACCAAGGGAGACACTGAAAATAGTATATGAGAAAAGAACTGATAGGATAAGGCCATTGAAAAGGTAAAAAAGAGTTGTATTCAACAATGTGCATCTATGTGGAAAGAGGGGAAGGAATGGCCTTAGCCAGAGGAATGGATACCACAACTCCATTCCTATCAGGCAGGAAGGAGAAGAGAACTGGGGTAGAACCAGGTAGGTATGGTATACATAAACTTAGTGGGCAAAGTTGAGGGAGTTCTGCTTTGTTCAGGAAGATATGTGGTCATAAAATCCACCTCTGTTGCTGAACATTTAGGTTGCTTTCAATCTGTCACTAAAAACAGAAGACTTGGGTCAAAGGGTAAACACTTTTCTAAACCACTGAATTTCTATTGCCAAAATACCCTTGAGAAAAAAGGTTTTCCTATTTACACTGTTCTCATACTGGATGACTATCTCTTCCCCACCCCCCAGTCTTTCTGCTTGGCATGTACTCTCATTATTGTTAAAAATATCTTAAGAGGAGCTCTTTCCGTCTCCGGCTGCCGCAGCGTGAGGAGCTGCCGCCACGTCTGCCCACCTGCAATGGATGATCGTGCAGAACTGCGCCAGCTTCCTGATCAAGAGGAACAAGCAGACGTACAGCACCGAACCCAATAACCTGAAGGCCCGCAACTCCTTTCGCTACAACGGGCTGATTCACCGCAAGACGGTGGGGGTGCCCAACGGCAAAGGGGTGGTGGTCATCATGAAGCGGAGATCCGGCCAGAGAAAGCCCGCCACCTCCTACGTGCGCACCACCATCAACAAGAACGCCCGGGCCACCCTGAGCAGCATCCGGCACATGATCCGCAAGAACAAGTACCGCCCGGATCTGCGCATGGCCGCCATCCGCAGGGCCAGCGCCATCCTGCGCAGCCAGAAGCCCGTGATGGTGAAGAGGAAGCGGGCCCGCCCCACCAAGAGCTCCTGAGCACCCCTCCCCCTAAAGAAATGAAGGTAACAGCCGGCTATCCTCAAAAAAAAAAAAATCTTAAGAGGAAAAAGACTGAACTTTTTAATGGTATTAGGTTAAGGGTAAATTCAAGCAGGCTTTATTTAAATATCATTTAAAAACATCATCCCATCAAATCACATAATAAAGATATGCTCCTTTCAAAATGAAGTTGGAGATCAGATTTACTATTACCATTACAGACAAAAGTGTAATAAAATGGCAAACAGCCAAAGAAATAAAGGTGGGTCATAAGAAACAACTTCGCAATAAAGAATATTATAGAAAAGTCTTCCATGAGAAACTTTTTGAATAGGATTCAGTAACAATCATTTGTCTGAGCAGAGGACAGAATCCTTTAATTACCTGAAAATCATTTGCAATTCAGATCAACAAGTAAAATCACCCACCAATGAAGTACACAAGTGCATTCTGCCACTGAACCCCCACAAGCTACATGTTTTGTGCCAAAACCTTTTCTTCACTAAGACCTTATCATCACTAAGCTGAAAGCCAATGAGAATGAAGATAACAACCTAGATCTGGGTCAGGAATTATTTTTATTTCAGGTGAGGTACTGCACAACTCTCAAAGGGCAGGAGAAACAGGTCTTTCTTTCTTACCTTTACCATGAACGTGAAGTCTGTTAAGGCTGGGGAGTACACAGCCCCACCAGCACATGGGCCCATGATCAGAGAAATCTGAGGGATGACTCCGGATGCCATAACGTTCCTCTGCCAAAAGAGAAAGGTAAAGATATCTGGTTACAGAGATGTTTGAGGCATTATGTGCAGAAAGATAAAGGCAACAATAAAACTACTCTTGGCTTTTACTCACAGAAATTCTATCCTAGAGGCAAGAAACCTGATTAGTTTCTTCCAAAACTATATATGCACTTTGTCCCCATAACAAGTGGAATAGTTGGCCTATTACTTTCTGGGGCAAATACTACTTTACTTTACAAATATTACTTTCCTCTCCCTCCTTGGCAGGGGTTCCCCAAAAGCTCCACCAGAACACGAGCTCATATAGAGCCCTACCACTCTCACCCCAGCTCCAAACACACCTGAGGCCCAGCACCCCTGGTCCACAAAGTTATCTGGAACGATGAATGAGAGCCTTGGGCAGGACATACAGGAACAACTCCTGGAGCCATGACCTGTATTTGGAGTCCTTTGACAACCTCCACAGAGGGGACCCAGCAGGTATAAGGCAAGGCTAAGAGGCAGATGCTACTTCACTCAGAGTCTTCAAGGTCTGCCCCCCTCCCATTGTCCCCCACTAGAGCATATGGGAAGACATAGGTAGTAGGAGCCAGAAAGGCTCCATGAAGATAATGGTGTTGTGAAGGGCCAAGCCTCAGACCACTTCCTAGGAAAGACAAGATTGGGGTTGGAGGACCCAGGCAAGATAAGAGCCCAATGTCTCCTTGCCCAACCCCCAACTTCTTTCCTTCTCCTGAGCGCTATCAGCTTAAAAAAAGAACGCCCCCCCCCCCGCTACTTTTAGCACTGCCTTGGCTCTCAGATCAACTTCTATAAATCACAGGGCACAGCTAAGGACATTACAAAAGGGCATCTATCTATAGAGAGAGAATTCTGGGAAGACGGCGGAGTTGGAAGCACTAGGCATCTATCTTCCTTTTTTTTAAATATATTTTTATTGATTTGAGAGCAGAAGGGAGAGGGAGAGAGAGATGGAAACATTGATGAGAGAGAATCACTGATTCTGGGCATCGGGTACAGCGGGATAGTGGAGCAGGTGAGCGGGGGTGCCAGACCAAGGCAGGGTGCCGGTCGCTGTCATTGGGGCGAGCCTGTGGTGATTACTGAAAATTCTTTGCTCCCACACACCGTGGTCGCGCTGGCACTCACACCCACTGCCAGCGCCAGAGCTGCCGCTCGCACCCACTGCCAAAGCTGGCCCCGCTTGCACCCGCAGGCAGCGCCAGAGCCACCACTCACACCTGCTGCTGGCACCCAGCGCTGGTCCCAATCGCTCGGTGCTGTCAGCGGTGCGAGCGGCTGATGCTGGCTCCGATCACGCCTGAGGGCTTCTCCACCTCGCCCTGCTCCTGAGGGGTGATTGGGGCAGCAGCCACCGCTCGCACCCGCTGCTGGCGCCGGTCCCAATCGCTCCGAGCTGTCAGCAGGTGCAAGCAGGGCTGGCGCCATTAGCACGTGGGGGCAGCGGGAGTGGGGCTGCCAGCAGAGAGGGGATTGGGGACCACGGTGGGAGGGGCCAGACAGGGTTATGGAGGATGGGCCGAGACCCACCCCTGTACCCACTGCAGCCTCACGGCCCACAGTTCCTTTCAAGGTGCACGAATTCATGCACTGGGCCCCTAGTAAATAAGTAAGTAAATTAAGTGCTAGGTTTAAAAAAAAAAAATCAATTGTGTTTCCTCACGCTTGCAAACAACCCAAAAAGGAAATTAACAAAATTCCATTCACAATAGCATCAAAAAATAATAAAATATTTAGGTATAAATAACCAAAAAAGTGTAAGACATGCACCCGGCCAGCGTGGGTCAGTGGTTGAGCATCAACCTATGAACCAGGAGGTCACGGTTTGATTCCCAATCAGGGCATATGCCCAGGTTGTGGGGTAGATCCCCAGTGTGAGGTGTGCAGGAGGCAGCCAATCAATGATTCTCTCTCATCATTGATGCATCTCTCTCTCTCTCTCTCTCTCTCTCTCTCCCTCCCTCCCTCCCCCTTCCTCTCTGAAATCAATAAAAATATATATATTTTTTAAAAGTGTAAGACACACATGCTAAAAATTATAAAATATTGTTGATATATAAAGGGGCTCTAAATAAATGGAGAAATATTCCATCCACATATATTAGAAGACTCAATATGTTAAAATATAAATTTTTGCAAGTTGATCTACAGACTCAATACAGTTCCTATCAAATCTCAGGAGGCATTTCTGTATAGCTGACAAAGATGCAACATTTTATATGGAAATGTAAAGGACCCAGAAGAGTCAAAACAATTTTTAAAAGAACAAGATTGGAGGATTTTACACAACTTCAATACCACTAGAAAGCTAGAGTAATCAAGATAGGGTGGTGCCCTAGCTGGTTTTGCTCAGTGGATAGAGCGTCAGCCTGCAGACTGAAGGGTCCCAGGTTCGATTCCGGTCAAGGGCACATGCCTGGGTTGTGGGCTTGATCCCCATTAGGGGACGTGCAGGAGGCAGCCAATCAATGATTCTCTCTCATCATTGATGTTTCTATCTCTCTTTCCCTCTCTCTTCCTCTCTGAAATCAATAAAGATATATTTATAAAAAAAAAAAGATAGGGTGGTTATGATGTAAGAATTAGCATACAGACCAATGGAAAAGAATCGACTCCAAAAATAAACCCTTACATTTATGGTAAACTGATTTTCCAAAGTGCCCAAACAATTCAATGGAGAAAGAATAGTCATGTCAATAAATGGTGGTGAGACAAGGTTGAATTTAGACCCTGACCTCACACCATATGCAAAAATTAACTCAAAACAGATTACAGACCTAATATAAGAGAGCCAAACCTAGAAAACTCCATAAAAAAACATTGAACAAAATCTTCATGATTTTGTATTGGGCAGAATTCTTACATCCTATCTAATAATAGACAAACATGGTAATTAACCGTACCTCCGACACGCTTCCCATTGGCTAATCGGGGCGATATGCAAATTAACTGCCAACCAAGATGGCGGCCAGCAGCCAGGCAGCTGAAGCGAACAGGAGGCTTGCTTGCTCCAGTGACAGAGGAAGCCAAGGTTCCCCGCCTGCCGCTGCTGGGCTCTGAGCTTG
>NW_005356674.1:2942980-2943470 GCF_000412655.1 Myotis brandtii
CTCTAGTATTACTATAAAAAGCATGGTCCATAAAAAAAAAATTAATAAATTGGACTTCAAAATTTAAAGCTTTACACACTTCAAATGCCACCATCCTATATAATAAAAGGCTAATATGCAAATTGTCCCCTCGGGAGTTCGACCTCTCGCTAGGACGTGCGCTGACCACCAGCGGCGGCGTGGATCAAAGGTCCCGGCCGGCAGCCGGAAGGCCCCGATCAGCCCGGATCACCGGCCAGGCCTAGAGACTCATGCACAAATTTCGTACACCATTAGTTAGGAAATAAAAGAGAAGCCCTAACCGGTTTGGCTCAGTGGATAGAGCGTCAGCCTGCAGACTCAAGGGTCCCAGGTTCGATTCCGGTCAAGGGCATGTACCTTGGTTGTGGGCACTTCCCCAGTAGGGAGTGTGCAGGAGGCAGCTGATCGATGTTTCTCTCTCATCGATGTTTCTAACTCTCTATCCCTCTCCCTTCCTCTCTGTAAAAAA
>NW_005356674.1:2945694-2960998 GCF_000412655.1 Myotis brandtii
TGGGGGCCTAAGCCTTTAGTTGGACATCCCCCGAGGGCTCCCTGGCTGCCAGAAGGATGTCTGACTGCAAGGTTAGGCCTGATCCCCGGGGAGTGGGCCTAAGTTGACAGGTGGACATCCCCCAAGGGGTCCTGGTCTATGACTGGGCACAGGCCAGGCTGAGGGACCCCCTCCCCCGAGTGCACAAATTTTTGTGCACCGGGCCTCTAGTATATCCAATAAAGGACTAGTATCTAGAATATATAAAGAACTCTTAGCCCTGGCCAGTGTTCTCAGTGGTTAGAGCATTGACCCATGCACAAAGTGTCACAGGTTTGATTCCCAGCCAAGGACACCTACCTCGGTTGCAGACTCAATCCCTGGCCCAGGTTGGGACGTGCGTGGATGCAACCAATCAATGTGTCTCTCTCATATTGATTTCTCTCTCCCCCCTCCACTCTCTCTAAAAATAAATGAAAAAATATCCTTGGGTGAGGATTTTAAAATTTTTAAATTAAAAAAAAAAAAGATATGCACTCGTAGTGGGGTTGGATGGAAAAAGGTGAAAGGGATTAAGAACAACAAATTGTAAGTTATAAAAATAGTCATGGGAGAGGGTAGAGGAGGTGGGAGAGAATAATAGGGGGAAAAGGGACATATGTAATACTTTCAACAATAAAGGTTTATAAAAAAGAAAAAAATAGTCATGGGGATGTAAAGTACAGCATACAAAATATAGTCAATAATATTGTAATAACTATGTATGGTGTTGGATGGATACTACACTTACCAAGGTGATCACTTTGTAAGGTATAGAAATGTCTGATCACTGCCATAGCCAGTTTGGCTCACTGGATAGAGCATTGGCCTGCGAACCGAAGGGTCCTGGGTTCTATTCCAATCAAGGGCATGTACCTAGGTTGCAGGCTCCTCCCTGGACTGGGCCCTGGTCAGGGCTCATGCAGGAGGCAACCAATCAATGTGTCTCTCTCACATCGATGTTTCTCTCTGTCTTACCCTCTCTCTTCCACTCTCTTTAAAAATCAAAAGAAAAATTCTCGGGTAAGGATTAATATATACATGTATATATATATGTATATAATCTCTATGTTGTGTACCTGAAACTAGTATAATATTGTATGTCAACTATAATTGAAAGTAAATTTTTAAAAAGACACCCACTCTTAGGTACCTACCCAAGGGTAATAAAAACATAATGTCCACATAGAGTTATACACAAATATTCACAGTATTTTTTGTTTGAAAAGTACCCTTACTGCATTGTATAAATTTGTAATCATATATATTCTTGAACAAATAATAATAAAGTATAAGATTATAATGCAACTGTCCATAGAGTTGGTATGTCTCCTTCATAGTACTGGTAGCACATTTTCTACCCTGCCAATCTCGTCATCTCAGAGGCCCTTTTTAATTTATAATTTATAGTATTTGATTCTTGCTTTATTATTTATAGCATTAACTCTTGAGTTTATCTTCTTATAAGCTTATCCAGTAACTTTTAAAACATTCATTTTATTTTACCTTTTTCCCCCACCTGACCAGCACTAGTTAAGTAATCTGTCTGGTTAGATGGGGAACGTTTTTCTGCCAAGGACCATTTCGATATTTATAACATCATTTGAGGGCTCTACAAAATTATCAACTTAAAAATTATCCTGCTATATTTGTTCAAACATTTAATTAACTCACCACTAATTCCTTGGCAGGGCAGACCAAAAGATTTCATGGGGCCCTAACCAGTTTGGCTCAGTGGACAGAGCGTCGGCTTGCAGACTGAAGGGTCCCGGGTTCGATTCCGGTCAGGGGCACGTGCCTTGGTTGCGGGCACGTTTCTAACTCTCTATCTCTCTCCCTTATTCTCTGTAAAAAATCAATAAAATATATTAAAAAAAAAAAAAAGATTTTGCAGGCCTTAATATGGTCTATGGGCTGGACATTCCCCACCCCTGCCCTAAAGGAAAGTAACCTTGCCATAATCAATCTGCTTTTTGGCCTAGTATAACTTCCTGGTTCCTGCTCCCTTCTGACTATAAAAGTTTTCATTTTGTACAGCTCCTTGGAGTTCCTTTCTTTTCATTACTGAATTCTATCAAATATTTATTTTTTTAAATTTCCCTTCTCCTTTTTCACCTATTCCCCACCCCCCTTCCCTCTGGCAACCATCAATTTGTTCTGTTTCTATGAGTCTGTTTTTGCTTTATTTGTTCATTTGCTTGGTTTTTTAGATTCCATATAAATGAGATCATACGGTATTTGTCCTTCTTTGACTTACTTCACTTAGCATAATACCCTCTAGGTCAGTGATGGCGAACCTATGACTCGCGTGTCAGAGGTGACACGTGAACTCATTTTTTTGGTTGATTTTTCTTTGTTAAATGGCATTTAAATATATACAATAAATATCAAAAATATAAGTCTTTGTTTTACTATGGTTGCAAATATCAAAAAATTTCTATATGTGACACAGAACAAAGAGTTAAGTTAGGGTTTTTCAAAATGCTGACACGCCGAGCTCAAAAGGTTCGCCATCACTGCTCTAGGTCCATCCATATTGTCGCAATTGACAATAATTCATTCTTTTTTTATTGGTGGAATATTAATACAATATAATATTCCGTGTGTGTGTGTGTGTATCACATTTTCTATCGACTGACAGATTAATTTCTATCAATTAATCTATCAATGAACAACTAGGTTGCTTCCATATCTTGGCTATTGTAAATAATGCTGCAATAAATATAGAGGCGCATGTATCTTTTTGAATTAGTGTTTTCATTTTCTTCAGACATCTATCCAGAAATGAAAGTCCTTGTCAAGTGACAGTTCTAGTTTTAAGTTTGCGAGGAATCTCCATACTATTTTCTCTAGTGACTACACCAATTTATAATCCCACCAACAGTGCATGAGAGTTCCCTTTTCTTCACATATTGCCAATACTTAATATTTGCTGAATTCTTAATAGCAATTCCGAAGGTGTGAAGTGGTATCTCATTGTGGTTCTGATTTGCATTTCCCTGATAATTATTATATCCATATAATAGAATATCCTATATAATAAAAGCGTAATATGCAAATCGACTGAATGGCGGAACAACGGGTCACTATGATGCGCACTGACCACCAGGGGGCAGACGCTCAATGCGGGAGCTGCCCCCTGGTGGTCAGTCAGTGCGCTCCCACAGGGGGCAAGCCCAGCTGCAATGGCAGGAGCCTCTCCCCGCTCCGAGGCAGCGCCAAGGAGCAGCGAGCCAGGATCACGCTGCCAAGCGCAGCAGTGGTGGCAGGAGCCTCTCCTGCCTCTGCTACAGGCGGGCAGTAATGAGCAAGGGGTCCCGGACTGCGAGAGCCCCGGACTGCGAGAGGGATGTCTGACTGCCGGCGTAGGCCCGATCCCCCGAGGGGAGAGGGCCTAAGCCGGCAGGCGGACATCTCTCAAGAGGTCCCGGACTGTGAGAGGGCACAGGCCGGGCTAAGGGACCGCTCCCCCAGTGCACGAATCTCGTGCACTGGGCCTCTAGTTCATCAATAAAAAGTAGTGTACCACTGATACATAGCATAATATTTGTTGAGGTTCAGTCATATTGTACTAAGAGAAAAGAGTCAGATGCAAAAACTGTAAAGAGAAAGTTGATCAGTGTTTGCCTTCAGCTGGGCAGGCATTGACTGCAAAAAGGCATGAGGGACCTTTTTGGAGAGAAAGGTTCTGAAACTGGATTGTGTTGATGGTTACCAAACTCTATAAATGTATTAAAAAAATCACTGAACTATATGCTTACAAGGGATTGATTTTATGGTTTGTAAATTATACCTCAATAAATCTGATTTTAAAAAATATGTCAAAATCATGAAGGACAAAAACTGAGGAACTGTTCCAGTTTAAAGAATATTTAAGAGATAAGACAACTAGAGGCAGTACTTAATCCTGGATTGTATCTGAGCCAGTGAGGGAAAATATAGCTAAAGCCCTGCCAGCTTGGCTCAGTGGATAGAGCACTGGCCTGCAGACTGAAGGGTCCCAGGTTCGATTCCGGTCAAGAGCACACACCTCGGTTGCAGGCTCGATCCCTGGCCCTGGTTGGGGTGTCTGCAGGAGGCAACCAAATGAAGTGTCTCTCTCGCATCAATGTTTCTCTCTCTCTGTCTCTCCCCCTCCTTTCCACTCTCTCTGAAAATCAATGGAAAAATGTCCTCGGTTGAGGAGTAACCAAAGAAAAAAAAATTAGTTATAGAGAGCTTTATTAGGATAATTTGATGAAATATGAATAAGGACCATGGATAAAAATAATATTGATGAATCAATGTTTAAGTTTCTTGATTTGTATTATTATACCCTGGTTATACAAGGGAATGTGCTTTCTTAGGAAATACACAATGAAAGATTTAAGAGATAAAGAAGGCACAATCTCTAATTTACTCTCAAATTTTTCAAAAAAAATGTAACATACAAATATGCAAAATATGGAGAGAGAATGATAGGGCAAATGGGCAAAATGTAAACAAGAAGTGAATCTGGGTAATGGACAAATAGGAATGCCTCATACTCTTTTGCAATTTTTCTATGAAGTTTGAAATTATATCAAAATTAAGTTACAAAAAAATAACAGTACAGGCAGGAAGAAGTGAGTGGAGGTGGAAGTATGACAAGCAATACTAGCAAGCAATTAATTAATGCAGATCTTAAAAGTCACTAAAGCCTATCCCCTGACAACAAGAGAAAACCCAACTGCCCCAGATAAGTTAGTCTAGATGACATTCTAAAATCCTGACAAGCTCTAAAATGTAGCGGTTTACTGCCACTTCTCTCAGGGCCATTCTTTCTTTCCTTCATTTCTGACACAAGCATGACTTCCAGGCAAGGGGCCAAAGTAGACCTTCCAGGCCTAAACTGTTCTAGCTAAGCCACCGAAAAAAAACTAATTCTCTTGCCCTAACTGGTTTGGCTCAATGGATAGAGCATTGGCCTGGGGACTCAAGGGTCCCAGGTTCGATTCCGGTCAAGGGCATGTACCTTGGTTGCAGGCACATACCCAATAGGGAGTGTGCAGGAGGCAGCTGATCGATGTTTCTCTCTCATTGATGTTTCTAACTCTCTATCCCTCTCCCTTCCTCTCTGTAAGAAATCAATAAAATATATTTTTAAAAAAACTAATTCTCCCCTGTGGCTTATCCCTGGAGTTCAAGTTTAGAGATTAAAAAGCAGGTTTAAGGTCTATAAAGTGGCTTCTCAACTAACACAAGTGCTCCCACAACTAACAGAGTGCCTTACACAAATTTAAGCACACATTTTTCTGACTGATCGCGAAGGGCAGTAGCCAAGGATAAAAACCCTCATAAGCCTGCAGGACAGGGGATGACAAGAACAGCTGCCCTGATTATAAACAATGTCTGTCTGTCTCCTTCCTTCCTTCCTCTCTTTCCTCCCCTCCCTAGAAATGCTGAACTGTCTCTTTTCTAAAGTTTCCATCTGGCAGTATCTCTCCCTCTCACCCCAATCTCCCTTACTATCTCTCTCACAATATACTTCCAACTTCAAATAACGCACTTAATTCCTTTTTTGTTTCTTTTCATTTCTTTCTCTTTAATGTAGTCTGTGTAAACAGAAAGATATCTGAAATGTTGCTCACCAAATACTTCTGAATGGTAGGATTTGGGTGATTTCTCTCTTCTTTGTACTACATGATCTTGTGTTTTAACCAAAAAATAAAAAGCAATGCATTTTTTAAAAAATTCCTATTCTAGCAAATCAGTTCATTTGAACCTTTTATATTCTCACCCTTGCTTTTGAAAAAAATATATATTTAAGTGACTTTCTCTTACGAATGATCTTGAATTTTGTTTCCCCGATGAGTGGCCCTGTATGAGGGAAAAAAACAAAAACCCTCCCCACCTACTTTCTCTTGCTTTTCATCCACCTTTCATGCCACCCCTGGTGATACAGGAGGAAGCTATGGAACAAACACAATGGGGCAAAGAACAATGAGAGATAGGAAAGCTCTGACCAGGACACAGCTTAGAGAACTAAGCCCTGTGCTGTTTTACTCTCTATTCTGTTGACAGGTATCTCACCAGAAAGATGTCTGCGTAGCCAGCCAAAGACTCTACTCCCTCTTGAATCCGAGCTCCCCCAGAGTCATTCAGTCCAATCACTGGAGCCCCCACTGTCATGGCCTGGTCCATGATCTGAGAGAGCAGAGAAACCTTTTGTGAGACAACCGATCCTGTTATCAAATACAGCATTTACAAAGCACCACAGTGTTTCCTGGACAATGTTCTGAGGGCACTTTTCAAAACAGAGTAGCACTGGCTTCATTCCCATGATGATTGGGTATCATCATGGAAGACAGAGAACCATATTTTAAAGGGCTAAAGACACCCAAACATCCAAGTGCCAAACCACTTCCCATTAGCAGGGGATGATACTTCTCATGGCATTTCTAGAGCCATAGGCTGAGGCTATAGCCATGCACCACATAACAATATTTAGTCAATGATGGACCACATATATAACAATGGTCCCGTAAGATAATGCTGAAAAATTCCTATTGTCCAGTGATGTCATAGTTGTTGTAATATGATAGCACAATGCATTACTCACGTGTTTATGGTGATGCTGGTGTAAATGCCAGTCCTATAAAAGTATAGTAGCACAGCCCTGGTCAGCGTTCCCAGTGGTTAGACCATCGGCCCAAACACTGAAGTGTCTTGGGTCCAATTCCCGGATAAGGGCACATACCTGGGTTTCAGGTTTGATTCCCAGCCCAGCCAGGGAGCATGTGGGAGACAACCAATGTGTCTCTCTCACATTGATGTTCTGTGTATTTTTTCTCTCCCCCCCCCCCCCCCACCCCACTTTCTGTAAAAAATCAATGGAAAACGTATCCTCCAGTGAGGATTAACAGCAATAAAATAGTACAGTACATAATACTTGATAATGAATGACTATGGCACTGGCTTATGTATTTACTACACTATACTTTTTAAAAATCTTTATTGTTGATACTATACTATACCTTTTATCATTATTTTAGTGTGCACTCTTATTCTTGAAAAAAAAGTTTGTTATAAAACAGTAAGCTGTGTAACACCAGCAACAGCTTCATACATCTTGTGCTTGATGCGTCTCTTGATTGTATCATTTTTCTGTTGTGCTTGATTTAATCTCATGTTGTTTTGTACAATAACATGCTATGCAGGCTTGTAGACTAGGAGCAATAGGCTATACCATATGGCCAAGGTGTGTAGTAGGCTATGCCATCTAGATTTGTGTAAGTACATTCTGATGTTCATACAACAAAACCGACTAACAATGCATTTCTCAGAACACCGCCCATTGTTAAGTGGCACGTGACTGTAATATTTTTTAGCAGCCAGTTGTGTTCCCAGTTACTCTTTTGAAAGAACATATAGTAGACAGAATGGCAAAGAAGTATTTTCATGAAAGTAAATGTGGACCCACCTGTTAACCTGAGGCCGGGCTCAGGCCTGCTTTTACTTCTGAGACAGATTACCCTCACGGGTTAGTAGCTGACAGCCTAATGAGCAATATTCCTAACAGCCCTTGACAGTTTACAAAGCACTCTGACTTCCATTATCTCATTTAACAATCGTAACAGAGGAAGTAAAAGAGAAAAATTAGAAGGTTTAAAAGTTAAGTGATTGGCTCAAGGTCTCGGGAGTAATAAATGACAGGACCATGTCTAGAATCCAAGTGCTCCATTACATAGGAAAGCTCTGTCTAGCTACTAACAGTCAACTCTACTTTTACTCCAAAATTCTCTAAATATGATCTCCACTTTTATTCATCTCCGAAGCATCTCATCTCCAGCACTGTTATTAAAACACCATCATGTAATCCTTGCAATGCTCTTTACCTTTTAGCACCTGGACTCTCCACCAAGGCCATAGGGTCCTCAGAACCCCAAGGCATCTGTGAAAGGATTTGAGGGACTCAATGAACTTGGATGGGAAAAAAATTTACATCTTTATGTTTAATACCTTTACCCGATCTTTAGCGTTTCCTTCAATTATGAATACAGACCAAAAAACACCTAAGTACTAGAAATACCTGTGACGTTGTCATTAACAGCAACCACAGATATTTCCGTGTCACTTTCAAGTTGTTGCAAATATCCTGAAATATTTTTATTCATGCCTATTTGAAATTATAGCACATTAGACCCACTGCTAAGTCTTATTTAATGCATTAATAAAGCACATATATTACAAATGTGATGTTTTTAAAATTTTATTTTTAATTTCTGTAGTCCTACGTATTTTATTTGAAGCATGTAAAACAATGAGAGTCCAGGCTTCAACGGCCTGCCAAAGAGATCCATAGTACAAAAAATGTTAAGAACTCCTGCCCCGGACTGATGGCACCATATCTTTCTTACCTCTGCCCCATCCCACATACTGAGCGTCTTACACCTCATAGATACTCAATATGTACTATGTAACTGAGGAAAGTACTGGGTTTGTTGTTACTATTAAATACTTACTTTACAGATCTTTTGGGCATGTGCTCCTGACAGACTGCCTCCGAAAACTGTAAAATCCTAAAAAGTAAATAAATCAACAAATAAAATATAGTGACTAACCAGAGATGAAGAGCCGGTAGTAGGAAGAAATAAAAAATTCATAAAGTTTATTTTTAATATATTTTATTGATTTTTTACAGAAAGGAAGGGAGAGGGATAGAGAGTTAGAAACATCGATCAGCTGCCTCCTGCACACACCCTACTGGGGATGTGCCCACAACTAAGGTACATGCCCTTGACCGGAATCGAACCTGGGACCCTTCAGTCCACAGGCCAGCACTCTATCCACTGAGCCAAACCAGTCAGGGCTCATAAAGTTTTTAAAGGATTTCCAGAAGTGAACAAAAAAATTTAAGTCTGATTTATAAATTATCCCACAGAATAGTGAAAATTATATATATATATATCTCAAAGTCAGGCAATTCTATTACTAGGAAACATTTGCTGGTTTGACAAGGGAGGTAAAAAGTAAATCAGAGCCCTCAAAGCTTCCTTTTGCTTATGGGTCTTCATTACCTTCTGATGTGAAGGGCTTCTTTGAAGAAATGACCCCCTTCCTAAACACTCCCCCAAAAGACAGTGGAAAATTAAAAACACATGATGGCCAAAAAAGGAAGAGGAAACAACAGAAAAGAAACTGGACAAGTTTGAATTGAAAGCACAAGAAGCCCTAACCAGTTTGGCTCAGTGGGTAGAGCGTAGGCCTGTGGACTGAAGGGTCTCGGATTTGATTCTGGTCAAGGGCACATACCTCGGTTGTAGGCTCCTGCCAGGCCCGGGCCCTGGTCAGGGCACAGGCAGGAGGCAGCCAATCGATGTTTCTCTCTCATATCGGTATTCTCTGTCTTTCCCTCTCTCTTCCACTCTTTCTAAAAATCAGTGGAAAAATATCCTCAGGTGAGGATTAAAAATAAATAAATGTAAAAAAGAGGGAACCATTTGAAAAAAAAGAAAGCATAAATAAAAGCCTACGCACCTGCCCAGGGAGTAACCATAAGGGAGGGACAATCCGGGAACCCTGGAAAGTGTGTGGGGTGGGGGGCGCAAATTAATGCAAAGTCTGTGTTAGGAGCAGTTACACCCCACAGGACCTCATGTTCACTTTTGAGAGGAGAAAGCTTTATTCTCTAAATAAATTTAACCAGAGGAGGCTTTGGCCAGATGGCTCAGTTGATTGGAGTGTCATCCCATGCACCAAAAGGTTGTGGGTTCGATTCCCAGTGGGGGCATGTATGGAAAGCAACCAATCAATGTTTCTCTATCTTTCTATCTATCTCCCCCATCTCCCCTTCCTCTCTCTATAAAATCAATTAAAAAAATAAAAACATCCTCACATGAGGATTAAAAAGTAAATAAAAGAAAGAAACTTAATTTAACCAGAGGTGTTCTGGACTCACCATCACTAGCAACAAACGAAGAAAAAGGTGAAACTGAAAACAGGTGAGATTAGGATCCTGGACACCAAGTATGTCAAATTCAAAGGCTAACACGGGCCAAATAAACAAGGTTTAAGTTTATGTGGGCCGCAAAAAAACAAAAGCTTCAATTTTCATAGAAACGTAGGTGTATTTCGATAGAGACATGCTGAATACAAAGGGCTGAAATAAATGAGTAATCATTAACATAAAATAGAACATTTTAATAAAAATTAATATTTTTTCTCGAACATTAACTTACTAGACACTGAATAACTGCACTAATTAATAAGCATAATGCAAATAAACCTATTTTTCTTGTTCTCCGAAAGCAAAATATTTCCTGTTGCACACACCAAACAAGTCAGTCCAAGATTAATGACGTGGCAATCGGCTGCTAAAATATTCGCTGCTGGTATTAGTGGAGAGAAATGGTGCATCTGCACGTAAGGCGTGTAAGGGAAATGAATGCAACACGATAATGGTAATCAGTCATTATCGAACATTGTAGTTCATTATTAATAATAATGTATAACAGGATATTGTAAAAATTAAGTTGCAAAATTTTTATTAAAACGTTTCTTACATACCGTTTTGTTGGCTGGGCCGCAAAAATATTCCTTGTGGGCCACATGCCGCCCGTAGGCCGCGAGTTTGACATGCTTGCTGAACACTAAATGATGAACCGGCTCGGTCCCTCCTTTCCCCCTAGTCCCCTCCCCTACACACCTACAACCAATTATCAGGTAAGAGACTGAGGCTGTTACTGTGGAAAAACAGAAGCTCCCCAGAAAAAGTGCCTACAGATATTGAGGCAGGATAGTAAGACACTAGGAAAATGCCTTGGCAAGCAGAATAGGGAAACTGAGAAATTGGCCAAGTAATTTACAGCCAGATACAGAAGGTCCCCTCCCTACAGATAACATCTGGGCCTCAGTTGTATTTCAGCCCCAGGCCAAGAAAAGCAGCAAAACCAGGTGAGAGACACCAGGACCAACTACAACTATGATGACTAATAACCCCGTGCCCTGGCACCGACCAATCAGTGGAGACCACGACCCTGAAAGGATACACCTGGAAAAGCTGATGAATATTCTATTGAGATCCTTCCCTAAGATCTTCCCTAAACTCCCAGCCTTTAAAAACCCTCAAAATGAAGGTCCCAGAGCTCTCTCCCCCTCTCTGGAGTACACCCACACCTTTCCCTTTCCCCTCTTCTTCCCCCACAGGTGAGCATCCCCTAAACCAGGGGTCCTCAAACTACGGCCCTCGGGCCACATGCAAATACAAATATTGTATTTGTTCCCATTTTGTTTTTTTACTTCAAAATAAGATATGTGCAGTGTGCATAGGAATTTGTTCATAGTTTTTTTTTAAACTATAGTCCAGCCCTCCAACGGTCTGAGGGACAGTGAACTGGCCCCCTGTTTAAAAAGTTTGAGGACCCCTGCCCTAAACTAACTCTAAGGGACTCCATGAGACTTACAACCGGGGAGCAATAGGCAGCTGCAGCTAGTCCAGGGCTAACCCCCAAACCTGTCTCCAAGACCCCCTTTTCTTTGACTTCTCAGTGAGCCAAAGCAGCCCAGCCTAGGCTCATTTCTTTCCTATAACATTTCTAAAAACCCAAAGCAGCCCCGTCTGGACTTCTCCTATAGCTTCTTCTATCCTAAACCCTTCCTTGTTTTAGCTTTTTCCTCCCATTCCTCAAAAAAAAAAAAAAGAAAAGAAAAATTCAGTGGCTTGAAACAACATATATTACCTTACAGTTCTGTAATTTAAAAGTCCTACACTGGTGGCTCAGTTGGTTGGAGCTCGTCCCATACACCAAAAGGTTGTGGGTTCAATTCCCAGTCAGATATCTAGGTTGCTGGTTCAATCCTGGTCAGGGAACATACGGGAGGCAACTGATTGATGTTTCTCTCTCACATCCATGTTTGTCTCTCTCTCTCTAAAATCAATTATAAATAAATAAATAAATAAATAAACAAATATCCTACATGGGTCTCACTGGGTTAAAATCAAGGCTAGCAGGGCTATGCTCCTTTCTGGAGGCCCCAGGGAATAATCTGTTTGTTTTTTGTCTTCTCCAGCTTTTAGAGATCTTCCATATTCCTTTGCTCATGACCCCCTCTTCTAAGCCAGTAACTACAGATCAAGGCCTTCTCCCATCTCCTATGCCTCCGTCTCTGCCTCTCCCACTTTTAAGGACCCTTATGGTTAAACTGGGCCCACCTGGATAACCCAGGCTACTCTATTTTAAGGTCAGCTGATTAGCAACATTAATTCCGTCTACAAGGTTAATTCACCTTTGCCATGTAAGGTAACATATTCACAGGTTTAAGGGATTAGGACATCTTGGGAGGCCATATTCTTCCCACTATATTCTCCTATGGCAGTGATGGCGAACCTTTTGAGCTCAGCGTGTCAGCATTTTGAAAAACCCTAACTTAACTCTGGTGCCGTGTCACATATAGAAATTTTTTGATATTTGCAACCATAGTAAAACAAAGATTTATATTTTTGATATTTATTTTATATATTTAAGTGCCATTTAACAAAGAAAAATCAACCAAAAAAATGAGTTCGCGTGTCACCTCTGACACGCGTGTCATAGGTTCGCCATCACTGTCCTATGGTCTCGGTGTGAAGAAACTGTATGTGTTTTGATTCAGCCTGATAAAACTTGTTTGAACGTTTTCATGAAAGCCAAAAACGCAGGGGCCCGTGGTGCTGAGCCAAGTCCCCTCCACCCAGGCTGCATCAAGGTCTCTCAGGTCCACACACCCTACCCAGGACATAGCTGCCCTCCAGACACACAATCAACCTGCCTAGACTTACAAGATTACTGACCTGTGGTCCTCCCCCAAAGAGCTAGGGATCTGTCTCCCTAAGAAACACACAAAGTATAATACTATGTACATATGCACTGAAAAAGAGAAAGTAAATCCCTCATCTGCCCCAAACTACATGCAAGTTCTCATTTCCCAAACTGTTTTCTCTTCACATATTTTGCTCCTGGCTCTGCCCTGGAGGAAAGCCCCACCTCTTGCAGTTACGACATACCTGACTGAAGATGTAAACCAATCTTCCGTTGATTCGGCCACGGCCAGTGACAACACTGTCTCCAGGAAACTACCAAAAAAATTTTTTAAATAAACGTTAAAAGACACAAATGTTTCTTTTAATAAATTTATAGTAATTATGACCCAATGAAAGATGCCCCCCAAAAAACCACCCCAAATTCTTTAAAATTCAATAGGAATTAGGAACACAAAGGAATATCCCTTCCCCCCCTCAGCTAGTACGAAGCTACTGCTTTAACAGAAATGGAGGGTGCCGTAGTCTTAGGCCTCATCTTCTTCCTAAAAGCAGAATTATCAAGAGACCCTCTAGGGCTGTCACTACCAAAGGCTAACAGGAAGGAAAGACATAAAAAACAAACAAACATGGCAACTTCTATAAACCCCACACCCCACCCACAAACCTTAAAAAGGCAAATCTATCATTGTGCTTGGAATCCTGGCAATCACTGTGTGGCCCATAATAGCCCAAAGGGAGCCAGCTGGTTTGATGCCAAGTTTACAAATCTTTGGTCTCAAACACCATATATGCAGACCTGAAGAAAGCTGACCAAAGAACTCTGCACACTCATGGAGAACACCCAACTAAAGGAAGAAGTGTCAGTGACTCTGACCTCAAAAACTCCAAGGCAGACAAAGAGAAAAAAAGAAAAGAAAAACTCCAAGGCATAAACTTAGTGTGTGAGAGGCCAGTGGTCAGTCTCTAAGGGTCTCTGATGCCACCAGATCAGAACGCAACCTGAAGATTTTCTCTCCTTTCCTTCCAAGCTTGTCATTCTATACATGTGAGAACTCTGAACCCACCACCAGAGCCTTAGGAACGGACCAGAGTCCCACTGCACAAGGTATTAGCAGTCCACTCACATTCCTTCATCTGCAGACAAAGGTAAGTGGGGGACCTGGAGGCCACCATAGTGCCTCTCCAGAGGCATTCTTGCATTCTAGGGCCCTAAAGCATGAAAATGTTTCAATGTATCCCAAAGGGGTAGCGACCCACAGGTTGAAAAACGCTGCCTTAGACTGTCAAAAAAAAAAATGACAATAGCCAATACAACAATACCTGTCCAGTGTGAATGAATCAAAATTATACCTATTTTTTTGTCAGATCAGCAAAAAATATAACATTTTTTTGGTATGCCGCAGAATTTTAGTAATTAGTTTATGTGTGACATGAGATGAAAAAGGTTGAAAATCATTGGGTAGGCCAGCAAGGCCACAGCAGGAAAGTACAACTTGGAGGCTCACAACACCATTGTGAACAGATACCTTATTTTTATCAGCAGCCATTCCGAAATCTGCACATCTGTGTTCCACAAACATGTCGCTCTCAACAAAACTGTCAGGGTCCAGCAAGAGACTGATCCGCTCTCTAGCCGTTAGCTTTCCCTAAAATGCAACAAAAATCATTCAGTGATGTCATCATAGACAAAGTCAGTAAGCAAGGAGTGCTCATAGGAGGGTCAGGAGAACAGGTTTTGCCCCTTCACCTCATGTGAAAGCCTATATTCCATCAACCTAAGAGACAGGTGTTATCAGTAGACTTCACCTAGTTAGAAAATCAGAGTAGACAGAGTGCTCCAGGAGCCACCAACTGTGGAAGGCAAATATCCTATATAATAAAAGTGTAATATGCAAATCAACCAAACGGCCAAACAGTGGAACGCCCATCCCACTGACCATCCAGGAACACATTATGACACCCACTGGCACCAGCCAAGGCAGGTGCAATGGGCTGGCCATCGCCCCATGATCATCGTGCAGAGGGAGGCCCAGGCCACTGGTCAGGGTGTCTGTTGCTGGAAGGAAGCCGGTGCCGGCAGCCAGGGAAAGGAAGGCCTACTCTTGCACGAATTTCATGCATCAGGCCTCTAATATATATCTACACTAATAAAAGAGAAACATGGTAATTGGCGTACGACCGCTACCCTTTTCATTGGCTAATCAGTGAGTATATGCAAATTAACTGTCAGCCAAGATGGCGGCCGGCAGCCAGGCACTGAAGCGAGCAGGGAGGCTTGCTTGCTGCAGACTCCAACGTTCCCCGCCTAACTTGCCAGCCTCTCAGTTGCAACTCTAAGCAACTATATACTATGTTGCAAATAAGAAGCTAAACAAAACCCCAGAAAAGGGCTTCCATTCAGCCGGGCTCGGACCGCAACATTGTATCTATGTTTTCAGCAGCAAGGCCTCAAAGCTAAAACTGGCCCAGAAAAAAAAAAAAAAAAGAGAAGAAAACAAGGAGCGGTTGGAAGCTTTAGTCACTCGC
>NW_005356674.1:2961289-2962369 GCF_000412655.1 Myotis brandtii
CCGAGGGGTCCCAGACTGCGAGAGGGCACAGGCCGGGCTGGAGGACCCCCCTCCCCCCGCCCCCCGAGTGCACAAATTTTTGTGCACCGGGCCTCTAGTATATATATAAAGAAAGAAACTGTCACCTTTCGACCCTTGTCAAATGGGCATTTTACAACACCTAACTCAACACTCAATTCAGATTCATGGGCTGGTTCAAATCTCCTCACTGAAGATCCCAGGCTTCCACCCTAGTCACCTCCCCCACACTTGTGAGTTATGCTTCAGTGCCCTTCATCTCTAAAAATTTCACTCCTGCACTTTCCAGGTTGGTTATTTAATTCATCCAGCAAATCGGTCCAGACTCACACATGTCAGGGACGCAGTAAGCGAGTGTAGTTTGAACTCCCAGATAACCTACTGATCTGGACCTCAGTTTCTCCTGCTGCTAAATGGCCCACCCAGCATATCTCCATCAACCCTGGGCGGTGGGCAGCAGTGCCTAGGCTGCTCACTGCAGCCAAAGATATAAACTAACATGAACACCCCCAGAAAAGCCACCTACCTTCGAAGTGTGCCTTTCCTACCCAGCAGGTCGATGCACGCGGAGACCCTGAGATCCTGAAGGGGCTTAGCTGGTGTTCTGGGGACAAAGTCCCCCAAGTTCCCTGCATGCACCACACCCCCCCACACCCCCCACCCCAGGTTAATGTAAGAGTTTGCTTATGTTACTTCCCCTGCCACCTGTCTTGATTTTACTGCTTCCATATGGAGCAAGAACCATTCTTTAATGGGGCATGAGAAGAATAAGCATAATTTTTAAAAATGAAGTGCCTATCACTGCTTCACTATCTCTATTTTAACAATAAGATTGTGGGGGGAGAATTATTACTATCCTCTGTTTAGTATAAATTGACTCCTAAAGATTAGTAACTGGTCCAAAAGTTTATAGCTGTTGAGTGGAGAGCCAGGCCCGCCTAACAAACATTCCAAGCGAAAGCAGAAAGTGATAAAGCACAACGGGGCTCCCGGGGGGAGGGGGGGGGGCGGAAGGCAACAAGTTCTCAAGGTGAACATTCTCGCCCCCGCCTCTCCTCAGCT
>NW_005356674.1:2962616-2969516 GCF_000412655.1 Myotis brandtii
GCTGAGCCTTGCTCCAGCCGCCGCCACGCGCATTGCCGTCGCCATATTTGTCCCGCCGGCGCGCCCCTAACCAGCGCACCTGAGTACGCAAGTGCGTGGCCGAGCGTCAGCGTAGCGGGGTCTGCGCCTGCGCAACGTCAGCGGGACGTAGCCATTGGAATGCAGAGCGTGCGTGGGAGGAAGGCCTCAGATTTCCAGATCCCAGGCCGCCCCACAGCGTCGCCCGAAGAATTGGGAACAGTCCTCTCGTCTCATACCCTCCTGGCCACACACAGAAGATGACTTTTGTCCTTGCTCTTCTCTGACTACCTAGACCTCTAGTTCTCTCATCCCACTTGCTCCAGGAAATAAATAGATAATGAATTAGCCAACATTTATTGAACAGTGGACCAGGTGTGGCATTTAGCACTTACTTGCATTAGCTTGTTATGCTCATCCCACAGATGAAGTCAATGAAACACAGAGTTAGAGTGATTTGATCAAGGCTAAGGATGTGGTGGACAGCCAGGATTCAAACACAGGGATGTGCCATGTGCCACTTACTGATCACAGGGCTCCTAACTTCTAGGGCAGTGGTTCTCAACCTTCCTAATGCCGCGACCCTTTAATACAGTTCCTCATGTTGTGGTGACCCCCAACCATAAAATTACTTTCGTTGCTACTTCATAACTGTAATTTTGCTACTGTTATGAACCGTAATGTAAATATCTGATATGCAGGATGTATTTTCATTGTTACAAATTGAACATAATTAAAGCATAGTGATTAATCACAAAAACAATATGTAATTATATATGTGTTTTCCGATGGTCTTAGGCGACCCCTGTGAAAGGGTCGTTCGACCCCTAAAGGGGCCGCGACCCACAAGTTGAGAACCGCTGTTCTAGAGAGTGGTTCTCAAAGTGTGGGCCCAGCAGCTTCAGCATCTCCGAGGAAAGAGATGGAAATGCAAACTTTCAAATTCTCAGACTCCACACCAGACCTACTGAATTGAAGGTTCTGGGGGTGCAGCCAGCAATCTGTTTCAACGGATGACCTCTAGATGATTTTTGATGTTTTACAGTCACTTCTCAGGGGATTTAGAACTGAACTGTTGGGAATTTGTCCTTATGTTAATGCAATTCAATTCAGCAAACATTTTAGAAATTTTGAGCACCTACTTTGTGCCAAGAACTAACCACCAGGACTTATGCTTCCTGGATTAGGAATTGTTCACCCAGCTATTCAGGGAAGCTGAGGGTCCTAGGCCTAAAGTCATGTAGCTGGACAAAGTTCACTTGCACCTGTCTGACTCCGTAGTGGGTGCTCTTGGCTATGCATTTGGGTCCCTGTTTAAGGACAAGGGACTGACCTGGTAGCACAGGGGAGAATTTGGGCAAGTCTGGGTGTATCAAGGAGAGTATGTCTGAGAAGGTAATTGTATGCGAGGGAACACTAGCAGTGTGAGCAAAGGCCTGACATGTTCAGATTCGCCCGCATGCACACACACACACACACACACACACACGGCTGTGTCCTCAACTTTTGGAGGAACCGTGGTAAATGAGAATGGAAAGTGATAATGGAGTTAGACTGTGAAGAATTTTACCATGTTTAGAAATTGGGACTTGATTTGGGCTGGGGGCAGTGGGACTCTTTTGTCCTAAAGTGCTTTGTAGATCCTCCCCTATGGCACATCTTAACACCATGTTAAGATGGTTTCGCTCTCTCCCCACCTAGATTTCTAAGCCAGAAGGCAGGGACCATGGCTGGCTTACTCACCACTGTTGCCCCTGCAACTGGAACAAGTCCCAACACATAGGAGGCCTTCAGAATGTATTTGTGGAATTGAACTGAGCTAGCACATAGGCAATTGCATATGGCTCTGGAGGTTTTCTCCTTAAAACTATGCATGCTCTTCTACACCTGATACCTTGCTCATGTATTGTTGTGGGGTGACATTCGCGGGAATAAGACCACCGACTCCAATTAGGTCTTAAACAGCAAGCGAGGATTTATTGAGCTGGCCAGCGACTATAGTTACAGCACCCTGCCGAAGCAGAGGCTGAACTGCAGCGCTGACTGCAAGAGTTACATTTTATTATTAAATTCTGTGGAGGCCCAGAGAAAAATGTGTCTTTCAAATTCTGGGCCCCCTAATATGGAGGAAACTCTCTTTATTTATTCTTTTTCTAGTCTTTTGTCTCCCAAATTTGGAATGAGACTTCCGGGCCTTCTGAGAAAGAAGGCCTGCGTGCTGGGAAGGGGCCATGAGACCATATCTCAAGGCCTGGCCTGATGTCAGTACCTTCCTATCTATGTGTTTTAGGAACAGACAGCCCAGCATGACCCATCTGGCCAAAGCGCCAGATATGCAGCCCAGCACAGTATCATCTCCTCAAGGCAGTCTACCCTGATCCCCTCTCTGCCTGGATTAGGGTAAGTATTGGTTTCTCAGGGAGACAAGGATTTTTTTTTCTTATTTAACTTTGAATAACCAGTGCATAGCAGAAAGCACAACACAGGAGGGATCCATAAATGACTTTTTTTTTTTAATCCACCCGAGGATATTTTTCCATTAATTTTTAGAGAGGGAAAGACAGAAATATTGATGTGAGAGAAGCACATCCATCCGTTGCCTCCTGCACACGCCCCATCAGGGCCCGGGCCGGAGAGGAACTTGCAACCTCGGTACATGCCCTTGAAACCAAAATCAAACCCGAGACCCTTCAGTCCATAAGCCAGCATTCTATCCGTTGAACATAACCAGATCCTTCAAGAAGCTGAAGTCCAGATAGGATTGAATTTGTAAGAAATGTATTCGGGTAAATGCCTGTGAGAGAAAATGGGAAGAGAGCCAGAGGAGTCTGGGAGAGTCTTCAGACTGTGATTATAAGGTAAACCTGCCCCTGACGGAAGGAGAGAGGGAAGGATGGAAGGCAGGCCCAGTGTAAGCATCTTAGACTGTAGAGCAGGTTAAGGAAAATTGAACAAGACCATCATGGAGTCTTGGAGCAAAGTCACCTGCCAGATGAGTCCCACACCTCCCAGGAAGGGGCCTGCTTCAGTTTCCCTGCCACACTCAGTCGTTGGCTGGGAGAAGCCTGTAGATGCGTGGCCTCAGAGCAAACCCAGCCATGGATTTCAGAGGCCAGCAGCTGGGGTGCATGGTTGATTACACTCTTTGCAGTTGGAGATCTGAGACATACATTCTCATGGCCACCACAGTCTACCTTTGCCCCACACAGATGTACCACTCTGCACAGGTTTGGGACGCAGTTCCTCCCTGGATCCTGTGGGCTTTGTTCCCGAGAGGAAACTCAGAAGAGGGTGTTAGTGGAACAAACTCTGTTGGTGCAGTTGATCTCAGAGCCACACCTAGTATTATCCTCTCCCTCCTTTACTATCCATTCTCAAATCCGATCACCCTCAGTGATCGCCTAGGCAGGTCTTGGTGCCTTACCTGGCGATGTAAACCAAACTTTTATTCTGGAAGGGTCTGAACCATTGGTAATATCCTTTCAGTCCAGGGCTGCTGGTATGTCCATTCATGGTTGCAAAAGAGCAGGAGAGTACCAGGAAGCACCCAAGTCAAGTGAATCGCCTAGCTATCACATGTGTTTCCCCTTGTCCCCATTGTGCAAAAAAAAAAAAAAAAACCAAACAGCCCTCCTGCTGATCAGAATCAATTACCCTTGCTGGATGGTGATTCTTCCTTGCTGATTCCTGGACACAGACTTCAAAGTGACCTGGCAGCAGCTGCAGCTTTTAATTCAATGGAATCCTTGCTATATCCCTTGGCAAAAGTGTGGCCTCTTTGGGGACTAGAACCTCGAACCCTGTAGAGTCCAGAGTTGTGAGGACAGCCCTAGGAGGTGATCTCAATGGTTAGAGCATCGGCCTGTACACCAAAGGATTATGGGTTCAATTTCTGGTCAAGGGCATATACCTGGGTTGCAGGTCCAATCTCTTACCCCGGTTGGGGTGCATGTGGGAGACAACCAATCAATGTGTCTCTCTCACATTGATGTTTCTCTGTCTCTGTCTCTGTCTTTTTCTCGCCCCCCACCTTCCACCCTCTCTAAAAAAAAATCAATGGAGCCCTGGCTGGTTTGGCTCAGTGGATAGAGCATCGGCCTGTGGACTGAAGGGTCCCGGGTTCGATTCAGGTCAAGGTCACATGCCTGGATTGCAGGCTTGATCCCCAGTGGGGGGCATACAGGAGGCGGCCAATCAGTAATTCCCTCTCATCATTGATGTTTCTATCTCTCTCTTCCTCTCTGAAATCAATAAAAATATATTTTTTAAAAATCAATGGAAAAAAATATCCTCAAATGAGAATTAACAACAGCAACAAAAAATTAGTGAGGACAGAAAGCACAAAATTCCTTAGTGGGGCATTGGGTGTTACAATAAGTGGGGTCACTCCTGCTGCTTCTATCTGTTGGTTCCCCAACCCATGTATTCTTCCTATTCAGGACACAGCACCATAAAGAGGCCTCTGATTGAATACATACACTGTGTCCTGAAGGAGGGCACCTCATCCATCCAGACTGCTTCCTCTGTACTGTACTTCAATGCGTGTAGAAGGCCATTCCAAACCTGCCTTAGCTGAGCTTTCCAATGTCTCTGGAGCTTTGCTACTCTAACAATTAGGTCTTCATCCTGCCACTCAGCTGTGTATTCCCTTCCCCTGACAGAGATAAAGGTCTCTTTGTAAGCTATCCCAAAGGCCTTATGTTTCTCTCACTTAGCCAAAAACTGCCTGTTGTTAATGGCCTTCAGTCTCTCATGATTTCAACATTGGGTGTCAATACAACTTACTAGTAACCACCCAATTTTACTATCTTTGTAGTCATCGCTCCCTTCTTGCTTTTCAAATGCTTGCATCATCACGTCTGCCACAGCATTCCCTTCTACCGAGACATTTTCTCAGGTTAACACTGGTGAAAGCTTTAGCAGTTGAGTTACCACCTTGTGCCAGGAACTACCTGAGTCCAACCTACTAACCAGGATGGCATCCTCTTTGCCTTATGGGCAGTAGATGAGCCAGTCCAAATTCCTATCTTACCACGTATTTTCATGGACCACTCCCAGTACCACTTGTGTTAGTCTGGGTCCCTGAGAAATGGATGCAAGATAAAATTATCTATGTATGACATTTATTAGAGGAAATGCCTAGGAGAGAAAATGGGGAGGCAAATAGGGAGGCAGGTAGAGTCATCAGACTACAATGCAAGTCCGACCTCAAGTGAAGAAATGAAGGAAGAAATATTGGATGGAAGCATCTTACACCCCAGTGCAATTCTGAGGAAAGTTCGACGAGGGTGTTTGGGATTTCTCCAAGTCACCTGTCAGAGGAGTCTGGCATCTCCCAGGAATGGGCCTTAGGATCTCTGCCACACTTAGTCATTGCCTGGAAGCAGTCCATAGGAAGCATTAATGAACTATCTGAAAGGGAAACTAAGGAAGCTCCCATTTACCATTGCATGAAAATGCATAGAAATATTTAAAATATATTTTTACACTTGATAATTGTTAAGTGATATTTAAAATAGGCAAATGTATTTTATTTCATTTTAATTTATTTTTAAAAATATATATCTTTTATTGATTTCAGAGAGGAAGGGAGAGATAGTAACATCAATGATGAGAGAGAGTCTTTGATCGGCTGCCTCCTGCACACTCCCTCCTGTGGAATGGAACCGGCAACCTGGGCGTGGGCTCTTGACTGGAATTGAACCCAGGACCCTTCAGTCTGCAGGCAGATGCTCTATCCACTGAGCAAAACCAGCTAGGGCCATAGAAATAATTTAACCAAGGATGTAAAAGACTTGTACTCAGAAAATTGTAAGACACTGAAGAAAGAAATTGAAAAAGCCACAAATAAGTGGAAGCATATGCCATGTTCATGGATAGGAAGAATTAACATTTAAATGCCCATACTACACAAAGCAGTCTATAGATTCAATGCAAGTCCTATCAAGACACTAATGGTGTACTTCACAGAACTAGAATGAATATTCCAAAAATTCATATGGAACCACAAAACACCCTGAATAGCCATAGCAATCTTGAGAAATAACAAAGTTGGAGGAATTACACTACCTGATATCAAACTATACTACAAGGCCACAGGAATCAAAACAGCATGGTACTGGCATAAAAACAGACATTTCACAGAACTAGAACAAATATTCCCAAAATTTAAATGGAACCACAAAAGACCCTGAATAGCCACAGCAATCTTGAGGAAGAAGAACAAAGTTGGAGGAATCATACTACCTGGTATTAAGCTATACAACAAAGCCACAGTAATCAAAACAGCATGGTATGGGCATAAAAACAGACATATAGATCAATAAAACAGAAGAGAGAGCCCAGAAATAAACTCATGCCTTTATGGTCAATATTTGACAGAGGTGGTAAAAATATGCAGTGCAGTAAAGTTAGTCTATTCAATAAATGGTGTTGGGAAAACTGGACAGGTACATGCAAAAAAATTAAACTGCACCACCTTCTTACACCATACATAAGAATAAACTAAAAATGGATTAAAGACTTAAATGTTAGACTCAAAACCATAAAAATCCTAGAAGAAAACATAGGCATTAAAATCTCATATATTGCTTGTAGCAATATTTTTTCTATGTTTCTGTGGGCAAAGGAAACAAAAGAAAAATAAACAAATAAGACTACATCAAACTAAAAAGGGTTTACACAACAAAGGAAACCTTTAACAAAATGAAAAGACAATCCACTGAATGAGAGATCGTATTCAACAATGATACATCTGATAAGGGGTTAATATCCAAAATTTATAAAGAACTGCTAAAACCGGTTTGGCTCAGTGGATAGAGCGTCGGCCTGCGGACTGAAGGGTCCCAGGTTCGATTCTGGTCAAGGGCATGTACCTGGGTT
>NW_005356674.1:2969621-2975981 GCF_000412655.1 Myotis brandtii
AAAGAACTTATACAACTCAACACCAAAAAAAAAACCAACCAAACCAAAAAAAAAACAACAACAAAAACAATCCAATTAAAACATCGCCAAAGGATCTAAATAGACACTTTTCCGAAGAGTATATATACAGATGGCCAATAGCTATAGGAAAAGATACTCAATGTCAGTAATAATCAGAGAAATACAAATTAAAACTACAATGAGATATTACCTCACACCTGTCAGAATGGCTGTTACCAATTAACAAACAACAAGTGTTGGCAAGGATGTGGAGGAAAGGGAACCATTGTGTACTGTTGGTGGGAATGCAGATTGGTGCAGCCACTGTGGAAAACAGTATGCAGTTACCTAAAGAAATAAAAAATGGGCCCTGGCCAGTGTGGCTCAGTTGGCTGGGCATCATCCCATGCACCGAAAGGTTGCAGCATTTGATTCCTGCTCAGGGCACATGCCCCAGCTATGGGCTCCATCTCCTAGGGGGTGTGGTCTGCAGGAGGCAGCTGATTAAGGCTTCACTCTCACATCATTTCTCTCCCTCTCCCTTCCTCTCTAAAAGTCAATTAAAAATTTAAGCCCTAGCTGGTTTGGCTCAGTGGATAGAGTGTTGGCCTGTGGACTAAAGGGTTCCAGGTTCCATCCCAGTCAAGGGCGCATGCCCAGGTTGTGGGCTCCATCCTCAGTAGGGGACATGCAGGAGGCAGCCAGTTAATGATTCTCATCATTGATGTTCCTCTATTTCTCTCCCTCTTCCTTTCTCTCTGAAATCAATAAAAATACATTTTAAAAAATAAGTAATAAATAAAAATCAATTAAAAATTTAAAAATTGAACTGCCTTATGACCCAGTGATTCTACTTTGGGGATATATCTGAAGAAACCAGAAACACTGGTGTAGTGCAGCATTATTTACAATCACCAAGATTTGGACGCAGCCCAGGTAGTAGATGAGTGGATAAAAAAGCTGTGGTACATTTACACAATGGAATACTACATGGCCTTAAAAAAAAAGAAATCTTACCTTTCGGGACAGCATGAATGGACTTGGAGAGTCTCAAGCTAAGTGATGTAAGCCAGTCAGAGAAAGACAAGTTCCATATGATTTCACTTATATGTGGAATCTAATGAACAAAATAAACTAACAAAGAAAATAGAAACAGACTCACAGATACAGAGAACAGACTGACAGCTGTTAGAAGGGAGGCATTTGAGGGACTGGGTGAAAAAGGTGAAGGGATTAAGCAAAGAAAAAAAACCCTCATAGATGCTGACAACAAACAGTATGGTGATTTCCAGAGGGAAAGTGGGGTTGAGGGTGTAGCAGAGGATAAAGGGGAGATATGTGGTGATGGAAGGAGACTGGACGTGGCGAACACACAATACAATATATAGATGATGTATTATAGAATTGTACACCTGAAACCTATATAATTTTATTAACCAATGTCACCCCAATAAATTCAATAACATTTTTTAAAAAGACTGATTGGGCCCTGGCCGGTTTGGCTCAGTGGATAAAGCATCGGCCTGCGGGCTGAGGGATCCCAGGTTCAATTCCCGTCAAGGGCATGTACCTTGGTTGCGGGCACATCCTCAGTAGGGGGTGTGCAGGAGGCAGCTGATCAATGTTTCTCTCTCATCGATGTTTCTTACTCTCTATCCCTCTCCCTTCCTCTCTGTAAAAAAATCAATAAAATATATTTAAAAAAAGAAAAAAAAGACTGTTAGGGAGCTTAAGTAATGGAGAAATAGACAACCTCCAGGGACAAACGGGCTGTTTTCCAGAAATTCAATTTTAAATTATTTGGAATGCAGAAGACATTTCCCTTAGAAACAATGCTATGAATAATTGCAGTTATTTTCTTAGCAAAGTCCACACAAGATTGTTTTACTCATAATGTAACAGAAATATCTGTTAAGAAATTTTAGGCTTCCATCAATTGCATCCCTAAATCCTCTCCACGCTGAATTGTAAATTAGCTGTGTATATAACTGCCACCCCAACTAGACTGTGAACTCTTTGAGGGCTGGAAACTGTTGAATTATTCATTTTTTTATTCTGAATGCCTGGCATGTAACTGGAAATAAATGTTGGTTGCATAAATGAATGGACAAATTTAATAGGCATTGGAATAATGTTGAAAGTATCTTGGGGAATAAAAACACTAACATTTAATGGGTACCTTAATATGTGTCTGGCACTGTGCTGGGTGGATAATCAATAAAGCAAGATGCTTTGTTTATACTAGAGTTAGGGATGAAGAAGCTGGAGGCAATTTTAATATTTGAGATATAAAATAAATGAGTGCGCCCTAACCGGTTTGGCTCAGTGGATAGAGCGTTGGCCTGCAGACTGAAGGGTCCCAGGTTCGATTCCGGTCAAGGGCATGTACCTTGGTTGTGGACACACCCCCAGTAGGGGGTGTGCAGGAGGCAGCTGATTGATGTTTCTCTCTCATCGATGTTTCTAACTCTCTATCCCTCTCCCTTTCTCTCTGTAAAAAATCAATAAAATCTATTTAAAAAAATAAAATAAATGAGTGCTGGAGTTGCTAAATAAATGTTTTTGGATGAAGTGAATGGATAGATGTATTGATTTGAAAGAAATGTCATAGAAAAATATCAATAGGAATTGATATGCAAAGGAAAATGATTCTTTTGAGGATCTCTAAGACTGAGTGTTGGGGAGGTATAACCACAGCTAAAGAGCAGAAAATGGAAAAGGAAGTTGTTAACAGAGAGGACTGGTCAAGGAAAGAAGAGAAGGTCTGGTCTGGGTTAGGATTTGATTTAATTTCATCTGATTTACTGCTCCCTGTAAAAATGCATTTGCTCTTGACAGTCTCCAAAGATTTGTTATGAGTTTAGATTAAGGTTAGATTGAAGTTAGATTGATTTCTTTCCACAATGATAGTAAATTAAACACTTGTTCTGCTATAACAATGCCATCAACTGGGTTGTTTAAACAACAAACACTTATTTCTCACAGTTCTGGGAGCTGGAAATCTGAGACCAGAATGCCATCATGGTCGCCTGGTGAGGGCTTTCTTCTCAGTTGAAGATGGGTGACTTCTCCTTGTATCCTCACATGACAAAGAGAATGAGAACTCTCTGGGGTCTCTTTTATAAGAGCACTAATTCCATTTTTGAGGGCTCCACCCTGGTGATCTAGTTATCTCCCAAAGGCCCCACCCTCCTAATACCATTGAACGGGGGGGTTAGGATTTCAACATCTGAATTTGGAGGGGACACAAACATTCAGTCCATATCAGATGGCTATAATGGTGAAGGCAGTAGAGTGGACATACTAGGCAGTAAGGGAGAATGCAACATAGGAAAGTGGGAGAGGGCAATTGTTATCTTTAGATAGTTTTTGGTGGAGGAAGAAAAAGATGGGGACAGAAGAAGAAGGAGGAGGGGGAAGGCAAACAACCATTTCATAATTTCATAAAGGGCCTAACCTCGCAGAAAGTCCCTCTGACTTACTGCCAGCCTGATCATTGTTCTTTGAAAGCAGCACTACAACGACTTCTGCATTTACTTCATTGTCCACAAAGTGCAATCAATAAATATTTGTTGATGGATTATTCTGAGTGTTTCAAATCAATCCACACTTCTAGTTTTATTAAGGATTTTAGAATTGACATTGATCAAGCTGAAATAAGAACTGTCTTTAAATTTGCAAGACATTTTATGTCTCTCCCCAAGGAAAAGCAAATATGTAAACCTTTGTCCATGCCCATTATGCACCAAACACTGTACTGGAGGTCTTCTTTACAATATTGCATTCCTAGTAACTCATTATTATTTTAAAAATTACTTAGTGCCCATTATGTGTCAGATTCTATGCTAAGCAATGATGATAAAAGGCAAAGAGGGAGAAACTCTGATCTTTTAGCAGTTTTAGTATAATGGGGAGAAGATAGGGCCAAATCAAGAACTGTCAAGAACTGTAAGTACAATGAAAAGGTAAGCACTTGGCAATACTGGAGAATAGAAATAAGTTTTAATTTAAAAAGAGTAGGTAATACAGACAGGTAGAATGGAACATCTGTTTAAATGAAAATTTTCATTTGTCTGAATAAAAAAAAAATTTTTTTTGAATGACAATTTAACTGGATGCCAAGAGGAGCCTAAGGAGACATGATTTAAATGTTGTAGGCCCTGGAGGTCATCCTGGATCAGGAAAAGGATATTAGAGAAAAACTGAATAAATGTAAATAGAATATGGATTTTAGTTAATCATGTGTATTACTATTAGTTCCTCAATTGTGACAAATGTACCATACTAATGTAAGATATTAATAGGTAAAATTGGGTGTAGAATATACTAGAACTATTTGAAGTATCTGTGTAATAATTCTGTAAATCCAAAACTGTTTTAAACATTTCATTAAAATACTTAAACTGGCATCTTGTATTTTTGTTAGCTCTGGCAACACTAACACTTTTACTTCCAAATAATCATTAAGCATAAAATATAAAAAATAATCTTAAATTGATAATTAATGATTTGAGTTGTATATAATTTCTCCTAGGTATTGGATCCGAACACTTTATTTATTTTTATTTATTATTATTTTTTAAATATATTTTATTGATTTTTTACAGAGAGGAAGGGAGAGGGATAGAGAGTTAGAAACATCAGTGAGAGAGAAACATGGATCAGCTGCCTCCTGAACACCCCCTACTGGGGATGTGCCCGCAACCAAGGTACATGCCCTTGAATAGAATCGAACCTGGGACCCTTCAGTCCCCAGGCCGACGCTCCATCCACTGAGCCAAACTGGTTAGGGCTTTATTTATTTTTAAATATAATATTTATTGAAGTAAAGCACACATAGAGAAAAGAGTGCACTAAACATAAGTGTGCAACTAGATGAACTTTCAAAAAGTAATCACACTAGGTGTGGGTGTAACTACAACCCAGGTCAGGAAAACCATGTGACCAGCAGTCCAGAAGCAACCTCATGGTCCTTCCCTATTAAAGTTAATCATTATCATGACTTCTAGCACCACAAATTAATTTGCCTGTGTACCTAACATAAATGAACTCAAACAATATGGACTGCCAAACACTTTATTTTCTATACACAGTTCATTTGTTTTCTTTCCTTTTTTTTTTTTTGGCAAGGCTCAAGCAACCAAATAATTATTAGGGATTATTCTTCAATGTAGGAAAAAAACTGGCTTAAGTCCCCCCCCTCCAATGAACCATCAATAAAGTTAATCTTAATTTGGTTCGTGCACATCTCAAGAGATTTAAAAAATACAGTTATGAGAAAATCAGCAAGGTTAAGGCCCTGCAAGTAATCACTTTTCTGGGGTGACTGCTAATTTATGCTGCCTGAATAGAAAATGGTGCTGATTATTTTATTCTTGCTGCTCCTTTGGGAAAGAACCACCTCTGTGTTGTGGAAGAAGACCTTAGAATTTGGAATAAAAATACACATGTATACTATAACAGTTTTATTTGAAGAGGAGCTTAGAAAAAATCTTTTATAAAAAAAAAGATGGGGATTTTAAGAATGAGAGTGAATTTTAGAATATTTGCCGCTTTCCAGATACAAGACAACCAAATATATTTTGCTCCACTTTAATATCTGCTTTGTTGCGTAACACAACTAGGAAGTTAGTCCTTATTGCTTAATACTTAATTGTTGGTAATATGCTAGGCCTTATAAAGAAAACCTGTTTTTAATGGTAGTAGAAATGATATATCAGAGGTTTATACACGTTCCCTCAATCTCTTAACTATTCATTTCTGCTCTAAGTGACAAGGCCCTGACACTAACATGTATGTGTGCCACAAAAGATTTCCTTACGTTATACATTCCATTTTGTAAGCTTGCAGGGCGTCTACTACGTGCACAAAATTATGCTGGACAACTTTGGTATGTCCAGAGATAAGAAACGGTTCCTATGCTGTGTTTCTACTTGAGCTAGTCAAAGGTTTTGTACTTTTACAGCGGAAGGGTATCAGGTTAAGCTGGATGTTTATTTAATCTGAGTTCTTAGTCTTCTGGAAAACAAAAACAAAAACAAGACCCCCCCCCAAAAAAAACAACAACACACAAACCCATAAGGCAAAAGCTTGTTTAAAAACAGATACTACTTTTAAGGATTTGGGTTCGTTCTAAAGCAGGACCATGGATTCTTAAGATTGATTTACATAGAAGGGCTAGGTCTGCCACCGGAGCTGAAAAAGGGGTTCGTATTTTTCACACTGGACTGTTCCACGGGGAGCTCCATGCGGCCCGGGATGGCATCCTCTGCAAGGCCGGGCGGCTCCCTTTCGCCTGACTCCCCGGACCAGAGGCTGCGGAAGCCCGGCTCTGGCTGGGGGAGAGGCCTTGGGTCCGGG
>NW_005356674.1:2976401-2976835 GCF_000412655.1 Myotis brandtii
CGCGCGGGGAGCCGACAGCCCACACCGGGGAAAGATGGGTCAAGTGGCGGAGGTTCCACCACCGCCCACACGCCCGGGAGAGGGAATTTGAGCGCGCCTGGGGGAGGGGGCGGGGAGAGCGCGCGGCTCTCTGAGAGCATGCTCCGTGCAGAGAGCCTGACATGCGCCGTGAGCCCTGGGTGGGTTGGCAGCGGGGGAGGGGGGGGACTGGCGCGAGCGGGCTGATGTGTTTATCCGGTTTTCTGGGTGGGCGGTCAAAGCGCACGCGTTCAGGGCGAAAGGCGGTGGGGCTGGGCGGTGGAATGCGCACGCGCTGAGCGGGCAGACAGCGCTGGGAGGGCGTGGAGGGGGCTCTGGGAGAAGCAGGGGAAAAGGGAAGCCAAAGGAAAGGAAAGGGCGGGGGGGAGGGGTGAGAGTGTGCTGTGCGCATGCGT
>NW_005356674.1:2977534-2992342 GCF_000412655.1 Myotis brandtii
CCGAGTCGCGGCCCGAGCCCCGAAGCCGCCACGTTCTGCGCCCCGCGGCCGCCTGGGACAAACTCGAACGCTGGTTCCTCTACTTTTTTTTTTTTTCTTCTTCATCTGCAAGTCTCAGGGACGGAGGAGGGGCGCCGAGGCCCCATGTGTGGGAGGATTGCTTCAGCCTCGCAAACTTGCACGGATTTTGGTGACTACTTTGGCCAATGGTTCTGCTCTGATTTCCTCCCAGTTGTTGCAAATTCGCCATTGTTCCCAGGCTGCTCACAAAGTTGGATCCGGAATTTTTTTTCAACCGGGAGCCAACGGTGTCGAAGTGTCTGCAATGAACCCCGTGAATGCTACTGCTCTCTACATTTCCGCGAGCCGCCTAGTGCTCAACTACGACCCCGGAGACCCCAAGGCGTTTACCGAGATTAACAGGCTCTTGCCTTACTTCCGACAGTCCCTCTCGTGCTGTGTTTGCGGTGAGACGCCTTTTATTGTTCCCTTTTTAGGCTTTTTTTTTTTTTAATACCTTTGGTCAATGGTAACGGGAACGGTTCGAGAACATGGTAGTTTGCATTATTCAGCTTTTGTTATTTGTGCAGTGGTATACAGTCATTAGTTTTGAAACTCCAAAGGACTTTCACCGGCATTTCAGAAAGAATCCTTCCAAACCGCTTTGTACAGCGGTCTGAACGTTTGAAACTGTTTATTTCATCTTAGGTCAGTTCCTTAGCATTTCTGATGATGGTTTTTTAAAATGACGTGAAATATGCATGTGTCCTGCTGCCTTTTTTTTTTTTTTTTTAACCTTCGGTACAAGAATTGATTTAATACCTAGCTTAGTTAAATCTGGTTAAAACATGTACATGTGGCGTGTTTGCATTTCCCCAAACCGGTGTTGTGTGTGGGTGCTGGTGTAATGTGACGCGCCCACAGCTAATGAACTCGGTGCGGAACTTTCCCCCAGGTTCTTCCACAAATGCTTTGACAGTTGGACGGTAAACAGTGCGCCAGGGAATACTTGATAGGGTACTAAATACTTTTTAGCTAGTGGGATTTTTACAGGATTACGTTTCTTACTGATTTTGTGGCTTTAATACATTGTGGCCTGGTAGAGGGTTATATTAGGTGTTTTTGTTAAAAAAATATTAGTGCGGCCCTAGCTGGTTTGGTTCAGTGGTTAGAGCGTCGGCCTGTGGACTGAAGGGTCCCGGGTTTGGTTCCAGTCAGGGGCGCATGTCCAGGTTGCGGGCTCGATTCCCAGAGCGGGGTGTGCAGGAGGCAGCCGATCAATGATTCTCATCATTGATGTTTCTATCTCTCTCTTCCTCTCTGAAATCAATAAAACTATATTAAAAAAATAGTGTGGTGGGGAGGATATTTTCAAGTTATTTTTGAGAGATGGAGATGCTAAGTTGTCTAATAAATCGAAGTTTTTCAAAAGTAATAATTTGGATTAACTGCACGTATAATAACTATTACCCGCCCCCCCCCCAAAAAAAAGACACGATGAAAACGTTAATATACAAAGGAAAGGGCAGCTGGCCAAAAAAGCAGTAATATACTCCACTTCATATTTTTATTACGACACAAATTTTGAGGTTTTGTTGATCCACTCACTTGTTTAGTCAGTATTTCAGAAATTTAGGCATTTCAGGCTTTCACGTTGTCTTAAATTAGATAAAGAAGTGTAATTTTGTGATTATTAATTTGAGATTCATCTAGCATTTTCTGTATAGCTCTGGGGGAAGGCACTGAAGGAGTGCAGAAGAGGTTAAGATTGTGTTTTTTTGGTACACCAGGTACTTAATCTCATAAAAATTTAAGTAACTCTGTTAGAAGGTGATTAAGTTCTACTGTGACTGGTTGAATCTTAACAACTTTATAGAGAATCACTTGCCCTGGGAAAATCACTAAACTGCCCTGGGTCTCAATTTTTTAATATAAAAAATGAGTTTTGGGCTAGATTTCAAGTTTCCTTTCAGATTAAATTTTACTAATGTAAGCATTAGAATTTGATTGGTTTCAAGATTCCCTCTTACCCCACTGCGAATTTTTATGGAGTGTTCTATCTATTTATCTATCTATCTATTTATTTATTTATTTATTATTTATTTATTTATTTATTTATTAACAGCTTTTGATAGTTTGTGGACTGAGGAAATGGAGCTGCTATATCTTTCTTATCCACAAACCATTCTTGGAGGTTTGGGGAGTGGATTGCTGAGGTAATGATAGTAGGGATGAAGTAGGGGAAAGAGCGGACATAGGGCTGCTAGATAGAACAGCAGTAGAGAGTGATGTTATCCAGGTAACACTTGAAGATCTAAGTCTCCTTTTTACTAGGTAGATGGGATTTAACTCTCTAAGGGGGGAAATGGTAGTTTTGAATTGTGTAGGTACTTGGATTTGAAGTTCTTATCAGTAGCTTCAGGTTAGTTGTGGTCTAATTGAACATTTCCCCCAGATTCTAACCTGGATTTTAAAAAAAAATTTGCCATTAAAGATAAAATTATATTTAAAGAGTCCCCAAGTGTCGTTTTAAAATATTTTTTAAAACCAGTCTTGGCAACACAAGGGGAATTGTTCTGACAAGTGGAGCTTTGTAATTATTTTTTCTTGTTCACTTTCCCTCCCCCTCCATTCTATGGAAAAGATTTGTGGATTCTACTTCCTTGTAACTGAGTAGTTGGCATAAAATTTCAGCAATCTGGATGTAGCTTCAGGCCTCCCTCCTTGGTGCCCCCCCCCCCCATGTAGTCTGTGGTTATCGATAGATAGGGGAACAAATCAGTTATTTGAATTCAGATCCAGCATTTAATAAACTTGGTATCAGGTGCTACCCTAGACTCTCTTTCTTAGTTGAAAAACAAACTCATTCAATTCTAGGGCCTGTGCAATTTTCTTTCATGAAGATAAGTAAAAGTAAAGTGTAATTCTGTCTTGCTGCATGCTGTAAATAGGGAGTTTGTTTCAACAGGCCCTCGAACATCTGATGCAGTCCTACCTTTTCAGCCTGTATTCAACTGCTCTCTTACATAATTGCTCTGCTTCAGCCAGGTTGATATTTTTTGCCTTTTCAAACATACATACATGCCTTATGTTTTCCTCTTTTCCCACTAAAAAGTTCTCTTTGTCCTTTGAATCTCTGTAACCCTTTGTTCCAGTCACAGGCACTTAAAACTCGTTCAGTGCAGTTTTTATTTTATTTTAATTTTTTTGTCAGTGCAGTTTTTATAACTAATTCTTCTGATACATTAGGGAAAATAACATGTTTTTGTACATTTTTGTGTTCCTCTTGCCTTATCCTTTCTCTCCTAGCAGTGACTTGCGTGTAGGTGTTTATGAGACACAGGAAAAAAGTGAGAGTAGGTGAGGGAGGGAAAGTAAAAGGCTTACAAACTTTGTAGTTAGGTTCAAATCTTGATTCTTCTGCTTTTGTGTAGACAAGTTACTTTAAGTTTTTGCCTCAACTTCCTTTATCTACAAATGGAGGATGATTATACCTTCTTCAAGTTTGTTTCTCCAAATTTGTTATATATGGGCTTGCTTTTTAGTGGGGAAAAACCTTTTGACCCTGTGAGAACAAGTCTGTGGACTTGGTGTCTGGCACATATATGTACTTAATATCCCTTGTGCAGAAGTAGAGAGAGGGAGGAGGAGGTGAGAGAAGAGACTGAACTGTTAGGTCAATTACTGTCAAACTTAGACTATTCTCTGAAACTTCAGGTTTTGTTATTGTTTGAAATGTAAATTAGCTGATTATCACGGTTTTGGTTTTTCAATTGCCTTGTATATTTAAACCTTCTGAAGCTTCAGGTGAATGGGATATTGCTTCATAGAATTACTGTACTTTCTAGGCCACAAAACAGAATTATAGTGACTACTACTTTTTGTGTCAGTTTTTCCCCCTTGCTCTAAATATTGGGACATGCTTTATCATGTAGCAGGAAGTATAATTTCTTTTCTTTTTTTAATGGCATGGAACTTAATAAATTCTGTCCTAGGGATTTAAAGTTTTCCATTAAACTTGCAAGTCCTCAAGTAATAAGTTTTATATGTAGAATCAAATCCTGTTAGAGTTGGAAGGATGTGTTGAATGGAAAACTTTTACTTTCTGAGACATTTGGAGTCCTGTAAAGTAATCAGGATCAAATCTCATGAATATTTTCCTGGTGTTTTTATTTTTTTAGAGAGGAAGGGAGGGGGAGAGATAGAGAGAAACATCAATGTGAGAGAGTTAACATGGATCGGTTGCCTCCTATATGTTCCCTGACTTGGGATGGAACTCACAACCTAGGTATGTGCCCTGACCGGGAATTGAACTTGGGACCTTCTGGTGCATGAGACAATGCTCCAACCAACTGAGCCACAGTAGGGCTCCTGGTGTTTTAATTAGAGTCTAAGAACGAAGGGGTTTTACCTTTGGATTTACTTAATATTTTTGGACCTTTTAGACCAGTGGTTCTCAACCTTCCTAATGCCGCGACCCTTTAATACAGTTCTTCATGTTGTGGTGACCCCCAACCATAAAATTATTTTCGTTGCTACTTCATAACTGTAATTTTGCTACTGTTATGAATCATGATGTAAATATCTGATATGCAGGATGTATTTTCATTGTTACAAATTGAACATAATTAAAGTATAGTGATTAATCACAAAAACAATATGTAATTATATATGTGTTTTCCGATAGTCTTAGGCGACCCCTGTGAAAGGGTCGTTCGACCCCCAAAGGGGTCGCGACCCACAGGTTGAGAACCGCTGTTCTAGACATTCATTTTCTCATTTACAAGATGGGGAGGGGCTGGAGATTAGTGTTTCCCATTGAAACACATAGGGTGATATAGACTAAACAAGTTTTTGTTTTGAATGTGAAAGGACTTAAAGACAAAAGCCTATCTTTTAGGTAGGTAGGTAGTTGGTTCCCTAAGGGTGAGAGCCTTGCTTGTTTTGTTTACTATAGTAGCCCAGTACCTGACAGTTACTGGTTTAACTTGTTGAATGGATGAAATTATTAAAAAGACAAAGTTTCAAAGTAGGAAGGATATGCTCTCAAATGAAGTATTTGCCTTAAAACCAAATAGATTTAGCTTTCTGAACAACTACCTTCACTTTACTTACTTTTCTCTTTTGCCATTGTATGTACCCCACCCCCCTGGAATTAGTGGAGTAGATGTCTTAAGAATCTCTTCCAGTGTGGAATATTGGAATTGACTTTGGTTTTGACAGAACAAATAATTTATAAATAGTAAGAATCTTCTTAACTGGAATTTGAACATATAGCTTGGAGTGTCTTATTGTAAACTACACATTTTTTATTTATTCTTAATATGTTTTTATTAATTTTTAGATAGGAAGGGAGAGAGGGAAAGATAGAAACATCAACTGCCTCCTGCACGCCCCCCACTGGGGATCCAGTCCACATTCTGGGCATGTACCCTGGACCTCATGGTTCATAGGATAATGCTCAATCCACTGAGCCCCACCAGTCGGGCAAACTACACACCCAACTCTAACAGGATTTGATTCTACAGATCAAATTTATTATTTGAGGTCTTACAAGTTTACACATTTAAATTAAAAGGCCATTTGAATAATTGTATGTGTTATATTAATATTTTATATTTTTGTCAAGCCTGGATTTATATTTTTCTAACCTGGATTTTAAAAAATTTTGTCATTAAAAGTTCATTTGATACTTAAGATTTTATTTTTCTTCTACTTAAAATCACTATAGTTAAAATTTTTTATTGTTAGTAAACACATAATATAAAATTTGGTATCTTTTTTTTTTGTTGTTAATCCCCACTCACGTATACTTTTCCATTGATTTTTGGAGAGCGGAAGGGAGGGGGAGAGACTGAGAGACATTGATTGGTTGTCTCCCGGAGGTACCTTGAGATTGAGCTTGCAACATAGGTACATGCCCTTGACCGGAATCGAGCCTGAGACCTTTTGAGACCCTTAAGTCCACAGGCTGATGCTCTATCCAGTGAGCCAAACCAGCTAGGGCTAAATTTGCCATCTTAATTATTTTTTTTTTAAACCTAAATCTCCGATGGTTAAGTGAACACATGAAATTTTTTAAAATTTATTTTTTGTTTTTACTTATTTTTTAAAATTGATTTCAGGGAGGGGATGAGAGGAGAGTCATTGAGTCATTGATCAGCTGCCTCCTACACTCGCCCTACTGGGGATTGAGCCAGCAACCCGGGCATTTGCCTTGACCGGGAATGGGTCGACCTTTAACCACTGAGTCATACTGACCAGGCTGTATTTTCTATTTTTAAAAAAGTTTATTTAAAATATATTTTTATTGATTTGAGAGAGAGAGAGAGAGAGAGAGAGAGAGAAACATCAATGATGAGAGAGAATCATTGATCGACTGCCTCCTGCACACTCCACTCTGGGGATCTAGCCTGCAACCAGGACATATGCCCTGACCAGGAATTGAACTGTGACCTCCTGGTTCATAGGTTGATGCTCAACCACTGAGCCATGCTTGCCAGGCAAAATATTTTTTTTGATAGTAGCCATTCTAATGAGTGTGAGGTGATACCTCATTGTGATTTTGATTTGCATTTCTATAATGATTAGTGACATTGATCATATGCTTGTTGGTCATTTGTATATCATCTTGAAGAATCACCAACCTTTTTTTTTTTTTTAATCCTCACTGGGGGATATGCTTATTGATTTTAGAGAGAGGGGAAAAAAGAGAGAGTAAGAAGGGGGAGAGGGGGAGAGGGAAAGGGAGAGAAACAGCGATTGGTCACCTTCTGCACGTGCCCTGACTGGGGATCAAACCTCAAACCTAGATATGCACCCTGACCGGGAATCAAACCAGCAGCCTCTTGGTAGATGGGATGACACTCCAACCAATTGAGCCACAGAGATTCACCTGGCCAGGGTGAATCACTATTATTTTTTATCTTGAAAATTTATTTCACTTACTATGTTTTTATTAATTCCGTAGAACCATTTATAAATTAACTTTATTGCATATGTAAAAATTTTAGAAATTAGCCATAAATGAATATTTCCCTTCATATAATTTGTTTTTGAATAGCTGTTCTGAACATCGTTTAAGGACATCTGATTAGTGTTAAAGCAGAGTTGGTTTACCAGTTTTTTGAGGGGGAGGGATTTAAGTTCACCTGTTCTCTCTGATATGGGAAGAATTCTTTAGGGAGCATTTATCTAGTGGGCTGGTAAAGAGAAACAGTAGTTAGTAATTTGCCTGGTAGATGCACTTCTTTTATTTCACACATTTATTTAACCATTTGTTTGGTTTCTTTTCCTAAGAAAAATCTTTTTACAGTTCCTCTTTTAGTACTGTAAAAATTCTGAAAAGTTAACAGTTTGAATAATGGTTCAAGGCTGGCTGTATGGGATGTAGAATTAGGCAGGAGAAATTGTTTCAGTTTAAGTGAAATCTAGGAAGTATGGGGCTTGAGTGGGACCAAGAGAAATGGTGAAGTTAGTTGCTCTTTTTCAGTAAGGCTTGATGGAGAGAACAGTTGGCTTGTTGAGGTTGCAGAAAAGTTTATTTCCATGAAGGGGAGAGACCCCTTGCAGTATCGTGGTTACTCAGGGGCCTTTTGTGTGGGGACCTTTAATGCCAGGCTAAGGAATTTGACATTTTTCAAAGTGTGTTTTAGTTATGGCTGGGTAGCTCAGTTGGTTAGAGCATTGTCCCAATTTGACAGGGTTGTGGGTTCAGTCCTGGTCAGGGCACATAGAAGAATCAACCAATGAATGCATAAATAAGTGGAACAACAAATTGATGTTTCTCAGTCCTTCTTGCTCTCTCTCTCTCTCCCCCCTTTCCCTCTTTCTCTCTCTCTCTAAAGTTGATAAAGTTTTTTAAAAAAGTGTCTTCTATAGGTTGCCAAAATTAAATATAATCTAAAGGGCTTGTTAAAATTCAGATTCCCAATTATCAGACTGATTGAATTGGAATTTCTGTGGGTAGTGCCTTGAGTGCCTTGTAACCTTCCCTCCGGTCTTGATATGGGACAGGGGATTTGTAAATCACCGTTGTAAGCATTTGAGAAACAACATTTTAACTAGGAGAGGGATGTACTTTAAATTCTGTTTTAGAAAAGATTGATTTACGAGTAGAATATGGGATTGATTACTGAATAGTGGTGGCAGTGGTAAGGGAACAACATAGAAAATGCTAAGGGAAATTTTTGTCTTATGGTCATCATAATACTTTAATTCTTTGATGTGTACTCTGTATATACTTTGTCATATTTCACTATAAATAGATTTAAAAAAATACGTTTGTATTGAGACAAAGGGAGAAAGAGAGAGAAACATCAGTCTGGGCTGCCTCCTGCACTTTCCCCCACCCGCCTCCTCCATGGGGGTGGAGCCTATAACCTAGGCATGTGCCCTGACCAGGAATTGAACCAGCGACCTCTGGGTGCACGGAATGATGCTCAACCAACTGAGCCACACTGGCCAGGGCCTCACTATGAATAGGTTAAATGAGACATTTCCTATTCTAAAATTTATAAACATGTCTAGCACAGTGCTTTCACATAGCATATACTTGATAAAATGTTTTGAATTATATTTAAGAACTGACAAAACCTGGCAGTTTAATACAGATGCATGGGAAAAATTGCAGGAGTCAAAAGTTCATATCAGAAATGAAGTTTGGAAGGACATGAAGAATTTAGGTAGGCTAGTTTGTAATGATATAGGGACAGCCCAATTAAAATATTCTTCAAGGGTTTAGCAATTTGGTGTAGATTTTGGGAGAGGTTGCAGTTAAGATAGAAATTAGAGCAGTTCAGGTGTGGGCCTAAGGAGAATGAAGAGAAGGATGAGACAATGTCGAATAATGTGATGGTGATTGGTGTTTAGGGGTGAGGAAATATTGGAAATATAATTAGGAAAGGATAAAAAATAATATAAAAATTTTTATTTTATGCCCTTCCCTGGAAACTTTGATTTTAAAATAATTTTATATACTATTTGATATAGTATAACAACATATCTTCTGAGTCTTGGGGTTGTGGTTATCAGTCCCTCAAGTTAAATTGAACATCCAGGTCTCCTTTCTTTGCATTCCTTGTTTTCATATGAGCACTCATATCATATTGATAACATCCATAGCACGCCATCATTCGTTGGTTAATGCCTTATTGTATTGGCTTCTCTCAGTTGACATATCCCTCAGAGTCCACTTAGCTACTTTTATGTATGATTCATTTAAATTTGTTTTTTCGAGTTCTGATGTACTTTCTAAATTTTATCTTTTATTTTAAAAAGTGGTATTTCAAAGTTCTTATTCTAACTTTTCTTACATTTTTCTTTGTGTCCAGGAGTCACTTTTGTCTTCTTGTCCATTTAATTTCAAACTCTTACTCTTGTTTTTTTTTTCTTTTAAAGATTATTATTATTTTTGTTCCCTTGTCAGGAGTAGACTTTCACCTTAATTACTGTATATCTGGCTATTTTCTTGTTCCGACTCGTCCATAATAATTTAGCAGAATTTTCATTCATTACCCTTTTACTCCAGAGATCTTGAATCTTTGCAGAGTTGGAATATCTGTTTTTTTCAAGCTGTTTTAATCTAGTTTTACACCCAGTGTATTTTGTGTGTGCTGATTTTAGTTGTCTTATCAGTTAACATTTGTCTATTTTCTTTGTTATAACCTACAGAAAATGTGCACTTAAGATGTTGCCTGGTCTATACCTTGGAAATCAGTATATTTTCTGGAAAGGTTGAATGGTTTTAAAATTCTTTATGTAATATTTATACTTAATCTTAGCCACAAGGCTGAGAAGCGATTCTTTATATAGTATTTAAAGGCATATCTAAAGTGGGGGTGTGAGTTCAGAGTGTAACAACCTAAGGACTTTCATCCCCCTACCAATCCTTCTAAATGTTTTTCCCTTGACGTTCAAATCTCTGCCTAAGGTTCTGATATCTAGGACTCTGGCAATATGTAATACAGGAATCTAGGATTAGAAAGCAACATTCCAATTCAGGTATTCTTGTGATGCATTTCTGAATCCTCTCTACAGTTAATCATTTGGTTGTCCAGCCTGTGACTGAACATATTCAGGATATGACGTAGGATATAACTATGTCATATTTACCAGAAGCTGTGGGCTGACTCAGGGATCTCTATATGGTGTCACTGAGCTAACCAGCTCAATTTTTACATAGGTCTTACAAGGAAGATATTTACTGGGTTATTTTTCATGATGAGAATTTATAAAGCCTTAGGCAGAAAGGATCATATATCGTACAGCTATTTCTTCACATCAAAGAATCCTTTCTGTAATATTAAAAGTTCATCCAAGCCTTTTCTGAATACTTCTGGGTTAGGGAGCTAAATTCTACTCTGCAGAATAGCCATATCATTGTTTGATAACTTTTTTTTTTTCTTTAGAGAAGTTGGTTTCTTTAGAAAGTCCTTCCAATTTACCCAAGTCTCCGTCTCTATAATTGTCTCCTCCTCATTTTTTTTTTTTAGTCCTCTGGGACAATTGAAAAAAGCCTTTGATAAAATTTTACCTTTTCAACTATTGGAAGACAGTTTTCATATCTTCTCTGAGAAGGTAGACATCACTAAGTATCTGTCCTGGAAGCACCCTGAATTCAATTTCTTCTAAAAGTGTGGACCTTTGTGTTCATGTCCAGAGTGTTTTAGATGTGGCCAGATGGTATTGTCTGCCTTGATAATTTGAACAAATTAATTTATCTTAGTTTCATTTTATTGGACTAAAGCAGAGATTTGGTTGTGAATTAGGCCCCCAGGCTCTTTGTTGTTGTTGTTAATCCTTACCCGTAGATATTTTCCATTGATTTTTTAGAGAGAGTGGGATGGAGGGGGAGAGACAAAAACATTGATGTGAGGAATCAAACCCTTGACCAGAAGGAGAAATCACAAGTCTGCAGGCTGACTGACACTATCCACTGAGGCAAACTGGCTAGGGCCCCTAGGCATTTTTTTAGCTTGATAAAAATTTTACTAAATTTGTTGGTCATAGTTTTAAAATCTAGCCTTCATATAAAAATCCAGATTTTAGGCACCCCTAGAAAACTGTAAGGTCTGGCATCAGTGGGTGTACACTCCCTCATGACATGGCATCACTGAGGGTAGTTGAGAGGGGGTTTCTCCCTTTTGGGGGTGGAGGTAAGTAAATCCTCTGCAGTTTGCCCTTGGTTCCCTCCCAGCCTTTGTCACTTAAAAAAAAAGAAAAAAAAAAGAGGAAGAAAAAAAGAAACTTTCTTTACCTGCATGACCCTCTAGACATTTGAATATGTAATCCTTAGAGGTAGAGAATTTTGTAAGGTCTCTCGTACTCTCGACATTATTTTGAACCATAAAATTCTACTGTTGGGATCTTGAATTATTTTGTGAACCCTTCTTACCTGGATAAAAATCAGGATTACTTTACTTGTTTGGCGGTTGTTGGTTCACAATGTTTCTGGTCAATTAAAACATTTTCACAAATTATTTGTTAGTGTTGTTCAAATCTTCTCTACCCTTACTGATTTCCTATTCATTTTGTCTTTGAGAGATGTTGAAATCTCTTAATTATAATTTTGGTTTTGTCAAATTCTCTGTGGAGTTTTAACAGTTTCTGCTTCATGTATTTTGAAGCTTTTATTAAGTGTATACAACAATTTTGAACACATGGACTATAGTTTTAAGTTTAATTTTTAATGTTCTGCCCTAATTCATCTATCATTTCTAGGTTATGTTGCTGTTTATGGGTAATAGTTTTCTATTTCTTTGTATGCCTTATTAATTTTTTGTCTTTTAAAAAAATATATATTTTTATTGCATATTGATTTCAGAGAGGAAGAGAAAGGGAGAGAGAGGTAGAAACATCAGTGATGAGAGAGAATAATTTGATCAGCTGCCTGTTGCATGCCCCCTACTGGGGATGGAGCCTGCAACCCAAGCATGTGCCCTGACCAAGAATCAAACCGGTGACCTCTTGGTTCTTGGGTTGAAGCTCAACCACTGAGCCACACCAGCTGGGCTCATTAATTTTTTATTGGATGCTGGATATTGTGACTTTTACCTTGTCCGTAAAATTTTAATTTGTTGATAGATATTTTTGTTCTTTTTAAAAAAAATATATATTTTATTGATTTTTTTTTACAGAGGAAGGGAGAAGGATAGAGAGTTAGAAACATCGATGAGAGAGAAACATCGATCAGCTGCCTCCTGCACACTCCCTACTGGGTATGTGCCCGCAAACAAGGTACATGCCCTTGACCGGAATCGAACCTGGGACCCTTGAGTCCACAGGCCAATGCTCTATCCACTGAGCCAAACCTGTTAGGGCTGTTCTTTTTTTTAATATATATATATTTTTATTGATTTTGGAGAGGAAGGGAGAGGGTGAGACAGACAGAAACATCAATGATGAGAGAGAATCATTGATTGGCTGCCTTCTGCAAGCCCCACACTGGAGATCGAGCCCACAACCCGGGCATATGCCCTGACTGGGAATTGAACCATGACCTCCTAGTTCACAGGTCAACGCTCAACCACTGAGCCACGCCAGCCAGGCGATAGATATTTTTGTACTATAAATATTGTTGAGCTTTGTTCTTGGGATGAGGTTATGTTATTTGTAGACAGTTTGATCTTTTTGAGGCTTGTTTTTGCTTTTATTAGGTAGGACCAAAGCAGCCTTTAGGAGCTAATTTTTCTGCAGTACTGAGCAAGATGATGCCTTATTCAATCTGATGCCTTATGAATTATGTTTCTCACTCTTGGTGTTGGGATTAGGAATTATTCTGTTGCCTCTGAATTACATTGGGATTTTCACTTTGTTCCTTTCTGGGTGTTCTTTCTTTAGGCTGAGGTAATTTCCTAGTGTGCATATGCTAATCGGTACTCAGCTGAAGACTTGAAAGGGACCTGGTTTAAATATCTGGAGCTCTTTCTCTGTGCAGCTTTCTTATGTCTAGTACTCTGGCCTGAAAAGTCCAACTGCCTTGGCCTCCCAACTCTGTCTTCTCATTTTAGGGAGATCACTAGGGTGTGTTTGGGTTCTCTTTCCTTGTGCTGCGGTCTGAAAATTATCTCTAGGTATAAGCTGGGGGCAGTTGTAGGCTTAGCTTGTTTGTTTCCTATCCCAGGGATCACTGTTCTGTGCTTTCTGTTGCTCAATATCTGAAAACAATGGTTTTGTCCAGTTTTTTGGTTGTTTCAGGTGGGAGAGTAAATCTGATTATTCTCTTTTGTTTGGAAACAGAGTCAGATTATATTCTAAACCTATGCTGTCCCATACAGCAGCCACCAGTGCTGTGACATTTTAAATTTTATTTAATCTTAATAAACATTCTTGGGCCAAATCTGCAGACATTGAGTCATTTTTGGAGTAGGCCACCTAGATGATTCTAATACTAACCCATGGATGAGAATAGTGACTGTTTAAAGGAATAGCTGTCTTGGAATATTCCTACTGTGAGGTTAATAAGTACAGTTAAAAAAAAGTGTGCCAATAAATTTAAGTAATGCCATATTAAGCAAGTTTCTTGACAGCTGTAGTATTCAGTTTTAAGACACTGATATTTTGAGATGACTCTCCAAGAGTGTATTAAAGCAAACCTGTAAATGCTTTCTGGTTCAGTGGAATACCAGTTTGGGAAATTTGTATCTAGATTTATTTTGATGTGATTAAATGTTTGAATGCTCAGCTATATATCAAGTTAATTGTGCCTAATTTACCAGCCTGTATTATCTTATTGCTAATATTTTAATGAGACTATCATTGCTTTGTGAAAGTATGAAAATAATAAAATATTACATAAATGCTCTGTAACCACAAAACACTCTATGAAGGGCTACCCTACATAATTATTAAGAAGAATGATGTCTGGCATTCTCTTTTAATTCTTATTAGAATATGAAATGAGGCATGATGAGTTTATGAATATGTTGTGGTCTCAGTGGTATATATAATTCATTTAATAATCTGTGGTGAGTGTTTGTTGTTTTTTAATCTTTTATTTGTTTTTTACTTTTTGGTTAATCCTTGCCCGAGGATATTTTTTTTTCCCTCATTGATTTTTAGTGAGAGTGGAAGGGAGAAACATTGATGTGAGAGAGATATATCAATTGGTTGCTTCCCGCACCCACCCTGACCAGGGCTGGGGATCAAGCCTGCAACCAACGTACATGCCCTTGACTGGAATCAGACCCAAGACCCTCCAGTCTGAGGGCCGACACTCTAATCACTGAGAAAAACGGGTTAGGGCAAGTGTTTGGTTTTTTAGTTTATAATGGTAGTTGACTGGAGAAACTTACCTTTTATAAACAATTGATATCACTGAGAGTATCAGGAAGTAATTTTCATAGTTTTAGGTTAACCAAAGACATAAAAGTTAAAGAAACTCTAAAGGTTAGCCATTAGGATGTTCAGTAAACAGTTTGACTTGAATAACATTCATACTTTTAAAGTTGCAGTGTTCACTGATTTTCATTTTTCAGCAAACTAGTTGTATTCCTTTTCCCAACTGGAAACAGATTTTTGTCTCCCCCCCCTCATTCTTCACTCCCCTGGCATACATATTTAGTTAATGATTGGTCTCTAACATGGGTTGGAGAATCCCATGTTAAATGGCAGTGTTGTTAGTTAAAGTGATGTAATGAACTTAAAAAAATAATTACTTGGTTAAGTGGTCAAAATAATCTGTGTATCACTATTTTTTGTGATTAATGCAGATCTATCATATTCTCAGTTTTTATTAAAATGCATATTTTTCTGTTATTATTTGTGCTAGATATTTTATTTATTTTTATTTTTTAAAATATATTTTAT
>NW_005356674.1:2992370-2994222 GCF_000412655.1 Myotis brandtii
CCTGGGGATGTGCCCGCAACCAAGGTACATGCCCTTGACTGGAATCAAACCTGGGACCTTTCAGTGCGCAGGCCGACGCTCTATCCATTGAGCCAAACTGGCCAGGGCTGTGCTAGATATTTTAAAGAAAACAGTTTGTTGGTTTTGGAATCCAGGTGATTAAAGCACAATGGTGGTCTGGGATATAGCTGCTTAAATATTTAGAGAACTACTAATTTCTTTGAAACCTTAATTTGTCATTTGTATCTGTTGGATTTTTTGAGACATGTATTCGCTTTTTGGTTTACTATTAATAAACTTGTGTGGAAGTTTAAAGGAATATATTCTAAGGGCTGCTCAATCAAAAATTTAAAAAAGAAAAACAGACCAGGGTTATGAAACCCTACCAAAAGGAAAATGGTGCTGTCTTCTTAGGAGGGTTTTTTCATTTAAAATTCATTTTTCTTTGACTTGAAGTTATTATTATAGTAGTACTCATAATAATGAATTTTGCCAAATCAAAACATTTTAAAGAGGTTTAGACTTCAACATATGCCTGCAAAAAACTATTGGGCACAGGTTCTGCAAGACTAAAAACAAGCTTAAAAAGAAGAGTTTTAATTGTCCAAAAACTGTTATTTCATTTGTGCCCATTTGGTGACACATACGATCTTTTTGTGGTGTTGTCATTTCTGTCCTTAGCTGAACCTAGATTATTTTCATGTGTATATGTGTCTAGGAGATATCTTACTAGTTATTGTTTGAAAACTTTGGACTGTACTTTTGGTTCTGGTATTCAAGATATAAAAAAGGTTGGAGAATCCCGTGTTAAATGACAGTGGCAGTTTAGCATAGGGCTTGGCATATAGCTGAACTCCAGAAATTATTTACTTAAGTGATTGAGGAAAAACTACCAGGGAGATTAAAAATGGCGGCAGAGTAGGTGGATGCTGCAGGAACAAGCTGGAATTACAACTGAAATACGGAAAGGCTTCCTGAATAATCAATGGAAAACTCACGGGAGAGAACCCTGATACCCAAGGACTGAAGGTGGAGACCACATAGAGACTGGTAGGAGGGGCGGAGGCGAAAAAGGGCTGCCTGGGTGCCCAAAGACAGCAACTGAAGTCCCAGAGAGAGATCTCAGCTGTGTGTGTGAGAGAACTTGATACCCAAGGACTGAAAGTAGAGACCAGGTAGAGACTGGTAGGAGGGGCGGAGGTGTAAAAGGGCTGGCTGGGCATGCACAGACAGCAAGTGAAATCCCAGAGCGATATCTCAGCAGTGGGGAGTGGCCACTGAGAATTCTGGGGGTATAAACCCCAAGCTGAGGCTCCCAGCAGAGAGCACCAAAACTGAGAAGGGTACCCACATAACATCTGGCTGTGAAAAGCTCTCTGCCAGGGAGTTACAGCTGAAAATTCAGGCACCGTCTTAGAGGGCCAATGCACAAAATTCCCTGTGGAGCCACCCACCTTGTGCTCCAGCAGAGGGAGGGTGAAGTGGACTGTAGCTGTGAGAGCAGAAGCCAGGACTGGGGATTCAGGGGATAGAGCTCAGAAGGCAGACACCCCAAGTTTCCTGGGCTGAGTCATTCCCTCATGCAGCAGAGGACATCTTTCCCACATAGACATTTGCCTTGCCTGGGGGGAACACAGTCCACGCACCCTATTGGAAAACACCTTGTCGTGAGGCCACTTAAGAGATTAAAAGAAACAATTAGCCTTTAGGCCAGTGCAGGGGTGGGCAAACTTTTTGACTCGAGGGCCACAATGGGTTCTTAAACTGGACCGGAGGGCCGGAACAAAAGCATGGATGGAGTGTTTGTGTGAACTAATATAAATTCAAAGTAAACATCATTACATAAAAGGGT
>NW_005356674.1:2994805-3002415 GCF_000412655.1 Myotis brandtii
CTCAACAGTATGAAAAAAGATATAGTAACTATGAAAAAAGAACAGTCTGAAATAAAGAATGAACACAAATAAAGAACACATTGGAAGGATTACACAGCAGATTAGGGGAAGCTGAGGATCGAATCAGTGAATTAGAAGACAGTTGAAAATACCACTCAGAGAACCAAAAAGAAAAAACAATTAAAAAATAGAAGGACAGCTTAAGGGAGCTGTGGGACAATATGAAACGTAACAATATTAGAATAGCAGGTGTGTCAGAAGAGGAGGAAAGGGACAAAGGAATAGAGAAGGTGTTTGAAGAAATAATGGCAGAAAACTTCCCTAACCTGGTAAAGGAAAATGTCACACAAGTTCAGGAGGCACAGAGAACCCCAAACAAGAAGAACCTAAAACAGATTCATTCCCAGACACATCACAATTAAAATGCCAAAAATTAAAGACAAAGTGAGAATCTTAAAGGCAGCAAGAGAAAAGAAAACTGTTAACCTACAAAGGAACTCCCGTAAGGCTGACACCTGATTTCTCATCAGAAACTACAGACCAGAAGGGAATGGCATGAAGTATTTAAGCCAAGGTAATGGAAAGCAAGGATCTGAGACCAAGATTACTATATCCAGCAAGGCTATCATTCAAAATAGATGGTCAAATAAAGAGCTTCCCAGACAAAATAAGGCAAAGGAGTTCATCACCATCAAGCCAGCATTATAAGAAATGCTTAAGGGATTGCTGAGAAAAAGAAACAGAGAGAAACATAGCCATACAGAATTAAAATGGCTATAAATAAATACCTCTCAATGATAACCCTAAATGTAAATGGATTCAATGCTCCAATCAAAAGGCGTAGGGGAGCTGAATGGATACAAAACATGACCCAACTATATGCTTTCTACAAGAGACCTACCTCAAAACAAAAGACACAAACAATGAAAGTGAAGGGATGGAAAATTTTTTTCCCATGCAAATGGAAAAGAAAAAAAAAAGCTGGAGTAGCAATACTCATATCCGACAAAATAGACTTTAAAATGAAGGCCATCACAAGAGAGGTCACTACATAAGGTCACTATATAATACTAAAGGGATCGATCCAACAAGAGGATATAACCCTGGTAAACATATTTGCACCCAATATAGGTGCACCTAAATGTATAAGAAAACTTCTAGAGAAATATTTTCTTAAATGAAGATAGCCTAAATAATTAACTCTTCTTTTGGAAAAAGTGGAGAATGGGAATATTTAGATCCAGTGTATTGGACTATGGAAGGATTATTATTTAGGCCCTATTTCAGGCTTTTGACATCAGTAGAAGTTTATTTTCCTATTCTCTATATGTGCCTTGATATTGCTATTAGAGACTGAATCTAGGCTGAATGGATTATGACTCAGATTCAGTATAATCACTACAGGAATAGAGTATATGTATATAATTGGGGTTGATCAGCATCAGTTTATTGCTACAACTAGAAAAAAGTCATAGCAATAAGGTGAATAAGTAGCTTGGCTGTTGTGGCTCAGTGGTTGAGTGTCTACCCATGAACCAGGAGGTGAGGGCAGATGCCCTGGTTGCAGGTTCAATTCCCAGGAGGGGGCTTTCTGGAGTCAGCTGATCAATGATTCTCTCTCATCATTGATGTTTCTATCTCTCACTCTCCTTTTCCCCTTTTCTCTATGAAATCAATAAAACCGTATTTTTTTAAAGATGAATAAGTAGCCGAACCGGTTTGGCTCAGTGGATAGAGCGTCGGCCTGCGGACTCAGGGGTCCCAGGTTCGATTCCGGTCAAGGGCATGTACCTTGGTTGCGGGCACATTCTCACTGGGGGGTGTGCAGGAGGCAGCTGATTGATCTCTCTCATCGATGTTTCTGGCTCTCTATCCCTCTCCCTTCTTTGTAAAAAATCAATAAAATATATTTAAAAAAAAAAAGATGAATAAGTAATGCTAACTAAAGTGACATCACTTTGGAAAATGAGCTCATCCTAATCATATGCGTTTAGTATGTACATATTTATTTATTTTACACATATATTATACATATGTACACATCTTTAATAGGTACACAGAACTTCTTTAGTTAAGATTTCTGATGCTGTAAATTCTTAGACTGGTGTATAGGCTGAGCTTTTTTTGTTGGACTTTCTTTACAAAGAAGATAGTACAATGCTTTAGTATACATGCTCAATTGAAATATTTAAGATAAACTTTAAAAACTGATGTGTAGAGAATCCAGGCAGGCCTCTTTTGCAGGTTCAGTTCCTGTGCAGTAAAGATTTCCTGACCTCACAAAACTATTGAGCATCCATCCTCCATTTCCTCTCACTCTTCCTGCCCCACTCACTATCCATTATTGCCAGTACCCATTTCTGTTTCTTCTTCCTCCCAAAAGTTTTACAAATCTTGTGGTTTATTATTGCTTCGGCTGTGGCCCAATTTCAGTAATCATTCTTTTTGATAAGTGGAAAGAAGCTAAAATCGGTGGATGCTATGGATTTAATAGCAGAGTTAGGGACAGTGTCGGATAACTAGAAAGAATACTCAGCTTCCATTTCTCAGTGCTAGTAACTAGCTATGTAATTTATGGATGTCCCTCTTGATTTAAATGATGCCGTGGAACAAGTTGTTTTCCAAGGTCACTCTCAATTCTAATGTGCTTTTTATGATTCATTCATTTACACTTGTATTAAGTGCTGGCGTAAGTGCCAACACTGGTTTAAAGATACAGAGATAAATAACTTTCTGGCCTTGACTAAGTGAATGGTGACAGTATAGAAGAATGTTCATAGTGCTCTTTGAACAAACTTAGGGGCAGGAATTAAGGAAGGCTTCCTCTTGGAGGTCATATTTGAGTTGATTCTTAAAGAATAAATAGCTGACTATGCCAGGAAGGAAGAAGAACATTTCAGGAAAAGCAAATCACAGAGGAATGAGTAAGCGTTGCATGTTTTTGGAATGGTCAGTGGCAGATGACAGTGGAAAATGGAGTTTGTGAAGAAAGTTTAATGGCACTAAATAATTGGGTGGGGAGTTTGATGGGGTCCAGATTCTGAAAGGCCTTATATGTTATCCTAAAGACTTTTGATTTTAAAGACTGAAGGTTTTTGTTTGTTTTGTCAGATTATATTTTTTATTATTTATTTTTTAATATTTCAAGAAAAACAGTCTCTATGTGGTCTCCACTTTTGGTCCTCGGGTGTCAGGGTTCTCTCCGGCGAGTTTTCCGTTGATTATTCAGGAAGTTTTTCTGTATTTTAGTTGTAATACCAGTTTGTTCCTTGGAGCATGTCCATGCAGCATCCACTTACTCTGCCACCATTTTTAATCTGAAGTTTTTGTTTTTGACAGTTTTTAGTTGTGCCTTTATAAAGGGTTTAGAAAAGAAGAAAGATACAATCAAACTTGTGTTTTAGAAAGGTCACTTGGTGGTAGTGTGGAAGATGGACTGATTGGAGCAGGTGAAGTTAAGGCAGGAAGTTAAGCTTGAAAATTCTTGCAGTATTAAGGCTAAGAAGTAAATGAGGGTTCAGTTAAGGCAGGAGTAGTCAGTCATGGGGATAAAGCCTGAAGGTGGAATAGGCAGACTTAGAGGCTGTGTGCAGTGAGACTCTGGAAACTGGATGTGGAATGTGGGTGAAGAGAAGAGTCTGGATGGTATCAAGATAATCTGGTTTGATTTCTGAGTGGATGACACTGTCAGCATCCACTGAGAATTAGGGTTGCATTAGAAAGAAGTTTTAGAGGAGATAATTCATGTTGAGCTTGAGTTGTCTGTGTTATCAAAGGAGAGATGAGATTTCTGGTAGACATATATGTGGTTCTAAACTCAGGAAAGATTTGAGCTGGAGATAAAGATTTGGAAGATACCATTTATAAGTGGCAACAAAACCAACTTTATTGGCAAATCGCTGTGGAAGGAGAGTGTAGAGCAGTTTTGGGGGTATTATCATATCTCTGCTTCATAATGGGAAAAGGTTGATGATACCTATGAGATTCTGTGTACAATTCTGTGCTTATGTGTATCCGATTCTCAAAGGGATCTGTGACCCAGTAAAGATTACTATGGAATACTGGAATGGAGTAAGAAGGATACATCTTAATACAGAAGAAACATGGGAATACTGAAATTAAGGAGAGGACAGAAGAAAAGGAGGTGGAGGAGACAGTAGTGTTAGGAGAAAAGGAAAGAGAGCATTTCAAGGAAGATGATCAACCAGAACTGTCCATTGGTCTGGGATTAGCAATTTTGCCTTCTATTATAAGACTAGAGGCCCGGTGCAAGAAATTTGTGCAGGGGGCGGGGGTGTCCCTCAGCCGGCCTGCACCCTCTCCACTCTGGGACCCCTCGGGGGATCCGGTCTAAACTGGCAGTTGGACATGCCTCTCACAATCCAGGACCGCTGGCTACAAACCGCTCGCCTGCCTTACTGATTGCCCCTAACCACCTCTGCCTGCCTGATTGTCCCTAACCACCTCTGCCCTGGCCCCGCACCTGGGATCCAGGATTCCCTCCTCTGGCCGGCCACAGGCACCCAGGACTGGGGCTTCCCTCCCTCTGGCTGGCTGCAGGCACCTGGGACCCGGACCAACTTTGTCCAGGCTGGCTGCAGCTGCAGGGGACCGTGGGTGGGCAACTTCTCCCTTTCCCGGGCCGTAGCCACAGGCGCTGGTGCCTGGGACCGTGAGGCGGGTGGCTTGTCCCTCTCCCGGGCCACAGCTGCAGGCGCTGGTGCCTGGGACTGCAGGGTGGGCAGCTTGTCCTTCTCCCAGGCCACTGGCGCTGGGGGCCGCGGGGCAGGCAACTTGTCCCGGGCCCGGCTTTATCAGGAAGGATGTCCAGGTCATCCAGAAGACGTCTGTTCTAATTAGCATATTACCCTTTTATTAGCATAGATTGATTCTAGTCAAGTTACTTTAGCATATGAATAACTGGAGAGGAAGTTGCTATAGGAAAGGAAGTTTGAAGTAGAATTGAGAGTGAGTAAATTAGATGGATATCTAGAGAGGGAAGATGGGAGCCAGAGCAGTGGACGGGGGAGGTTATCTTGAAGGGAAGAAGAAAAGCATGTGTGTGTGGTGGGGGAGTGGGGAGTAGGATGAGAGGTGGGGAGAGAGGGAGAATATATACATACAGCTTCTGGTAAATTTGAAGGCATAAAATATGGGGTAAGTGGAAATATGCAATTGGATTTTATTTTGTAACTTATAGAAACTTTCAACATACAAAATAGAACTCTATTATACCTATCACCTCAACAATTAATGATATCCAAATGCAAGACTTTTGATACATTATTTATAGATATTGTCATAAAATTTTACAATCATCACTTAGAGCTGGAAAGAACCTGAATATTTAGTCGCTTTATAGCTTTAAGAAATAGAGGGTCAAGTCCCTTTTAAAGGTATATCATTATTACTTTTTTTTTACTCAAAATTTATCAGATTTGGACTGTTACAGAATTACTGATTATAGTGAATGCCATGTATGCACCACCCAAACCCCCACTTCAAGACTAAAGGACTTTATTTTCTTGGTTACCGGGAGAGTTGCTGGGGCTGTCAGACCTCCCTGGAAATTTGCTTTGGCTGAAGAGAGTCACTCACTCGAGCTCATATCCCCTTCCTGGGAGTAGCCTGCGTCCAAAGACTAGGCCATTGAAGTCCTGACTCACTTGCTCAACATAGGACAACCCTGTAAGAGCCATCCTAACCTAGCTTCAGAGCTCCCTATGGGGTCATCTGAAGCCTTTTTTTGTGATTATATCCCAGCCTAACTAGTTCTTCCTCTGCCCTTTCCTTACCCCCTTGATAAACTTTCAGCACACTAACCTCTCTCCTAAGAGTTTAAGTGCTAACTTTCACCACTGATGAACTTTAAATTTTCTTTTGATTTGTAACAGATTTGCTACACTTTAAAGGATTTAACATCTTCTAGTTTTTCATGTTTATGAGAAATGTTCAGGTAAATGTTGAAAGACTAGAGGCCCGGTGTACAAAAATTTGTGCACTGGTGGGGGAGGGGGGGTGCCCTCTCACAGTCTGGGACCCCTCAGGAGATAACCACCTGCTGGCTTAGGCCAGCTCCCCAGGTGGCAGATGGCAGGCCTAATCCCTTGGTGCCTGCCCCGCCTCCCTGGGTTGAGCACACGGCAGGGCCGATCAGGGGGTTGGGGCGCTGCCCCAGGTCGGGTCGCACACGGGATGCCCGGATGGAGGCCAGGTTGGCTGGCTGATCGCTGCGGCCCTGCCCAGCCGCCCCGGGTCGGGTCGCACACGGACGCCCACTGCCCCGGGTCACAGATAGCAGGCCCGGATGGCGGCAGGGCAGGCGGGATGGTGCTGTCCTGCCCTGCCTGCAGTATGCAAATTAGCCGCCATCTTTGTTGGTTAATTTGCATATTGTGCTGATTAGCCAATGGGAAGTGTAGCGAAGGTACGGTCAATTACCATGTTTGTCTATTATTAGATAGGATTAGAATCATGTAATATGAAAGAAAATGATTAATTGTATAGTGCCAAAAATTCAGAAAAAAGTCATCATTAGGACATGCTTTGGGATAGAACAAAAAGAATACCTACTCAAACATGTTGAACAAAGATCTTCACATTTAATTGGCTTCTTTTTTCTCCTTATTCATTGTTAGTGTTTCTGCTGTTTCATGTTTATTACCTTTTGTAAATTAAAGGTTATCCCCTAATCTCCAAACCCCGTTTGAGATCAGGCTCACGCTTTTATTGACTTTATTAACTTGAAAAAATTTAAAATATTGACAAGATTTTTTTTTTTTTTTTTGGTCATAACTGTAGAGAATGGAAACATCTTAAGTATATTTGAAACAAATATGGCTAGATTGAGTTTTTATAAAAAAAGTTTTGCCCTTACGTTGCAGAAAGTATTTGCCTAGTAGAATACAATACTATATTTCTGAAGATTTTCTGTCTGCAACATTTGAGAGTGCCTTTCTAAGATCGAGTATGCAACTTGTCATCATTCAATCAAATGTTTTGTCATTGCTTAAGCTATCATCCTGTCCTGTATCAAAGAACTTCAGAGCAATGTGATTTGGTTGGTAACAATTCTTTTTACTTATAATAAGGCCCCTCTTTCTTATTTTAAATTTCTTTCTGTATATTTGACTATTAGATATACTTAGGTGGCCAATAAAGTTACCTGGGCCATTTGGAAAGGAATAGCTGGCAAAAGTACATTATTTTAATAGCAGTTGCTGAGGAAATTGGTGTTAGAATCAATAAAATAAGTGAACCCAGAAAACTTCCTATTTAAGAACTCTACTTTTCCAAATATCTTATGATAACTAGTTAGTACTGCTTTTTTTAAGTCTTTTTTTTTAAACTTTAGTAATGATTTTAAGACTATCTCATGGAATCCTATCTAATAATAGACAAACATGGTAATTGACCATACCTTCGCTATGCCTCCCATTGGCTAATCAGTGCGATATGCAAATTAACTGCCAACAAAGATGGCGGCTAATTTGCATACTGCAGACAGGGCGGGACAGCGTGAGCCGCCAGCGCGAGTCGCCATCCAGGCGCCCCTGTGTGACCCCAGAAGCCTCCTGCCTGCCGTCTGTGTGTGTGGCCCAGTGGCCGAG